>NW_024081455.1:746923-856920 GCF_003009895.1 Hyaena hyaena | reverse complement strand
TTTTTGCTCTTGATTCCCTTGCTTTGGGGGATGTGTCAAGCAAGAGGTTGCTGCGGTGGAGGTCAAAGAGGTTGTTTCCTGCTTTCTCTTCTAGGGTTTTGATGGTTTCCTGTCTCACGTTCAGGTCCTTCATCCATTTCGAGTTTATTTTTGTGTATGGTGTGAGAAAATGATCTAGTTTCATTCTTCTGCATGTTGCTGTCCAATTCTCCCAACACCATCTATTAAAGAGGCTGTCTTTTTTCCATTGGATATTCTTTCCTGCTTTGTCAAATATCAGTTGGCTGTATACTTTTGGGTCCACTTCTGAGTTCTCAGTTCTGTTCCATTGGTCTGTGTGTCTGTTTTTGTGTCAATACCATACTGTCTTGATGATGACAGCTTTGTAGTAGAGGCTAAAGTCTGGGATGGTGATGCCTCTCATTTTGGTTTTCTTCTTCAATATTTCTTTGGCTATTTGGGGTCTTTTGTGGTTCCATACAAATTTTAGGATAGTTTGCTCTAACTTTGAGAAGTATGCTGGTGCAATTTAGATTGGAATTGCATTGAATGTGTAGATTGCTTTGGGTAGTAATGCCTTTTTAACTATATTTATCCTTCCTATCCATAAGCATGGGATGTTTTTCAATTTATTTGTGTGTTCTTCAATTTTCTTCATAAGTTTTCTGTAGTTTTCATCATATAGATATTTTGTATCCTTGGTTAGGTTTATTCCTAGGTATTTTATGTTTTTTTGTGCAATTGTGAATGGGATCAGCTTCTTTATTTCTCTTTCTATTGCTTCATTGTTGGTGTATATAAATGCAACCGATTTCTGTACGTTGATTTTGTACCCTGAAACTTTGCTGAATTCTTGGATCAGTTCCAGTAGGCTTCTGGTGGAGTCTGTCGGGTTTTCCATGTAGAGTATCATGTCGTCTGCAAAAAGAGAAACAAGCATTTCTGATAAATTTTAGCTGGATAAATTAGTGGTCTTGCAATACGAGTAGTACATGATGCTGAATGTCACATGATCACAACTGAGCCAATGGTTCTTGAAATTCGGTTTGATATAGAAGTGCTTTACTTATAATTGGAACAGGAGAAACTTAACAGAGGACCATGGGGGAAGAGAAGGGGAATAATAGTTGGGGAGAGGGAGGGAGGCAAACCATGAGAGACTCTTGAATGCTGAGAACAAACTGAGGGCTGATGGGGGTGGGGGGAAAGGGGAATGGGGGTGATGGGCATGGAGGAGGGCACTTGTTGGGATGAGCACTGGGTGTTATATGGAAACCAACTTGATAATAAACTATAAAAGAAAAAATAGAGATATACAAGTGCTTTGGATTACAAGCATGTTTCCGGAATAAATTATGTTTGCAAACCAAGGTTTTACTGTAGTACACGATATCATCTGACTTATAATGTACATTGGTGACACATGGAGCAAAGTAGCACAGAGGGGTACATGCAGCTCCACAGCTACAAGTGTTCAGTGTTTCCTGGATCAAGTCAATGTTACCGTAATTGGATTGTGAAAAGTTAAAGATGCAGGTTTCAGTTCCAAAAACTTCAGTAAAAAATTCATGGAAATCAATATAGCTAAAGAGTCATTAGAGGAATAAAATCATAAAAGATATTTGGTTGAAACAAAGGAATATAGGAAAGGAGGTACAAGAACTGAAGCAAGATGAGACACTTAGGAATCAAATAGTCGGGGCGCTTGGGTGGCTCAGTCAATTAAGCGTCCAACTTCAGCTCAGGTCATGATCTCACAGTCCATGGGTTCGAGCCCCATGTCGGGCTCTGTATTGACAGCTCAGAGCCTGGATCCTGCTTCAGATTCTGTATCTCCCTCTCTCTCTGCCCCTCCCTTTCTCCCTCTCTGTCTCTCAAAACAAAGACGTTAAAAATTTAAAGAAAAAAAGAATCAAATAGCAAAATGACAGCCCAAATCCTACCACGTTAGGAATCATATTCAGTATAAACCAACCAAAATTCCAATCAAAAGGTTGAGATTATCAGACTGAATGAATATCAAGATAGACTATATGCTATGTAGAACAAAACACTTGAAATACAAAACCAAAAACAAATTAAAAGCTAGAGTCAGGGACCCCTGGGTGGCTCTGTCAGTTGAGCATCTGACTTCAGCTCAGGTCATGATCTCATGTTTGTGGGTTTGAGCCCAGTATTGGGCTCTGTGCTGACAGCTCAGAGCCTGGAGCTTGCTTCAGATTTTATGTCTCCTCTCTCTGCCCCTCTCCTGCTCACTCTCTGTCTCTCTCTGTCTCTCAAAAAATAAAATAAAATGTTAAAATAAATTTTAACAAAGGAATATACTATGGGAATAAAAAGCCTAAATAAATCTGGAATGTTGCATTATTCTGCAGTAAAATAGGCTGTCACCCAAGGAGCATCACTAGACACAAAGAAGGATGTTCTATAAGGATAATAGGTCAGCATCACAGCAAGGCAAAGTAATGAGTGAAGAAGACCATCAGTACAGAGCTCTAAAACAGGTGACACATAAAGTTGAAGAAGGGTAAAGAAATAGACAAATTAACTATTGTATTTAGAGATCAATACTCCTCTCTCGTTAATAGAACTAAGGATTAGTTTTCTCATTAAAAGAACTAATTAATAGAATTAAGGATTAGAAGAGTTTAACCATACTGTGAGCCAGAATAGACCACAGACTGGCCCTAAAATAAGTCTCAATAAATGTGAAGGTAGTGAAATAATAGAGTACACTCTGTGACCACAGTGACATTAAATTAGAAATCTGTAACATGAGCATCTCTGGAAAATACCAAATATTTGGATATTAGACCACATGTCAAACCCCTGGGCTGTAATGGCTTAGAGAAGCACTTTCAAGGGACGTCAGAATTCTCTGTACCTGGATGACAACGTACAGAAATGATAATGTGAGGTCTGTAGATGTAACAGAAGCAGAGGCTGTAATTTCAGTTTGCAGGGACAGGAAGTCAGGCCAGAGAGCAGGTCCCTGTTTCGAAGGTGCACCAAGGGTTAGAAGAGGCAACACGCCTGGGTCCTGGGCTCTCCAGGTGGGGTAGGCGGCCACCCTCCAGGTTCCAACCGTGGGGGTCTGATCCCCACACATGAACTTCCTCTCTCAATCTTGGGCATGGTGTTTGGACCTCTGAGTTCTGCAGGTCTGGAGAGAGGGGAGGGGACACATTTGGGTCCTGGAGGAAATGTTAGGCAGAAGCCTGGGCCCTGACTCACAGCTCATCTCCTTGTAGCCCCTGCGGTATCCAGCCTCCATCCCATATCCTGCTTCCAAGCTCTAAGAACGCAGCCTCCATGGCCCCAGCTGTTGGGGACCTTCCTGTCTGAGGCTCTGGGGCTGCTCCTCTTGGAGCAGTGGTTTCCCATCTCCACAAAGAGAGATGTCTCCAAGTGACAGGCACTGTGACACAGGGATGGACAGTAGGTGTCTGTGAAATCTAAGCCCAGGGAGTGGGATCCAGAAACTATAGAATTAGAAACAAAGTCCCTTTAGAATGCACAGGTCTTGCAAAGCCCTGGAAGCAGCAGCAAAAACGAGTGACAGGGACCCTGAGGCCAAGGTCCGTTTAGGACACTGAGGGCTCCCAGGATGTTTGTGAGCCACTGCAGACCTAAGAAGCAGCGTTTATGGCCCGAAGGTCAGTTCCTTCTTGAGCCCCAAACCCATGGTCATTCAATGGGGAGAGAGCACCTATGTCAGCATGTATTTTGGAAGAAAATTCAGATTGGGGACCTGACACTAGATGGGTGCTTCCTCTTGTGCAGCTGCCTGGAGCCCAAGGAGACCCTGGGGAGGTTCCTGGGGTACCTCAAAGGGGACTCAAGTCTTCTGTCGTCAGCCATGTGGCTACATGGAGGTGTTTCTGCCCTCTGGTTCTGCACGGCCAGAGGACAGGACTGGGCTGAGCTGAGTCAGGCCCAGATGGCTGACCTGCAGGCTGAGCATGGAGGGGGATGAAGGTGCCTTCTGAGCAGCCTTGGGGGCAGGTGCAGGGGTGGGGCAGGGATCAGCGGAGAAGAGGAGACTCTGGAGCCCTGTCCTGTGTGTGCAGTTTCCATCTGTCCTCCCCAGAACCCCTTTCTCCAGGCCCTTGATAATAATGCCAGGAAAACTAAAGTAGATCATTGTTCCTCCTTGACCTATTCCCTCACTGAGGGTTATTTCAAAAAAGGAGCTCCTTCATTTTACAATAGTTGGAGATTTACAGAGAAGGTGCAAAGTTAGTGCAGAGTCCCTATAAACCCCATAATCAGTTGTCTCTGTTAACACCAATCCCAAGGTCATACATTTACCACTGATAATGATGCAGTATTCACACATTAGTACTGAACTCCTCATGTGATTTGCTTTCACTGGGTTTTGTTTTCTCCTCCAAGATCCCATCCAAGATACCACACTGAGTTAAGTCCCAATCATGTCTCCTTTAGACTCCTCTGGCTGTGACAATTTCTTAGACTTTCTTTATTTTGATAACCCTGATGTTTGAGGATAACTCTCAGGTATATTGTAGACCATCTCTCACTGTGAATTAGGCTGACTGAGGCTACAGGGTTTGGGAACCACAACTGGACAGGCCATTCTCAACACAGCATATCAAGAGCATAGTGATCACTTGATCATCACTGATGAAGTTACCCTTCACCCCCTGACAAAGGTCGTCTTGCCCAGATTCTCCCTGTGAAGTTCCTTTTTATGCTTTGTCCCTTTCCAAAAAGTAGTCTTTGGAAGGAAGTCACCATGTGCAGCCCACAGCTAAGGGCTGTCCCACTATGACAATGTGCCTGCAGGTTGTTGTGCAAACAGGGGTTCTCTGATGAGTTGTGTAAACACCTCAGAGAGGGGTCGGCAGCTTGTATGCTTAGTCTGTGTTTGGCTTTATAAGAAACTGCTGACTGACCCCACAGTGACTGTGCTATTTTGTATTCCTGCCACTAGTGACTGAGGTTCTGTTGCTCCAAGTCCTGATCAGCCCTTGACATTATCAGTGTTTGGATTCCCACCATTCTGACAGGAGTGTGATGGGAGATCACTGTTGTTTCCCTTTGCATCTCCCTTATGACACCTGCTGTTGAGCACTCCTGTCTCAACTATGTGGCCTCTGTACAGAACTATTCCTGACTCTATCATCTCTCCCACCATGTTGTCTTCAGAAAATGGATAGAGGCACAGAGTTTTAAAAGTCAAATAATTCTGCAGTAACTGATATCAAGACAGATGTCTCCAATCTTCCATATCTCCTCTTTCCTGAATGTCAGAGATGACCTTCATTCATTTGTTTAGCTTATTCTCTGATTATTACTTCTGTGCCGCTAAACAGTACAATTCTCGGACTTGTTTTCTTGTTTTTCAGGTTATTATGCATCATCTTTACTGAATTGGTTCTCCTCTCACACACTCCCATCTTCTCCGTATAATTGTTTGATAATTTGATTAGCTGAATGTGCAGTGTTTGCACAATTATGATCATGAAATGTTAGTTTCAACTGAGCATTTAGTAGACTATGATTACTTTATCTTTCCTGAATCAAGTTTTTAATTTCCTCAGAGTAAATAAATGTCTTATCCCTTCATTCATTTGCTTTTTGTTCTCATTTAAATCCTTACCAATCTCCTCCCTCGTGCCCTTGGGTAAATCTTCATGAATAAAGTCAAGCTCATTCTCTATTCCACCATCCTCATGTCTGTACAGACGCCTGTCCCACAGGCCTCAGTCCTGCCCCACGTGGACAGGATGCCTGCACACCTGGGGCAGGGCCGACGTCCGGACCCCTTCAGCTCAGTCTGGGTGCCTTCTGTCTCTCTCCTTCTGTTCCCTGTTGCCTGGATCCCTCATGCTCCCCTCTTTTGATTTTCTCCATCGTTTTCCCACTTTGCCTAGTGGTAACCTTTAGAAGGGAACATGGAAAATAGACACTGACACACTAAACATCTGACGTGCAGTTAGGCTACCCTTGCCCTGATTCACACAGTGACAGCATGGAGACTCCGTGCTGGACACAGTTGTCCTTGGTATTTGGGGACCATGTGTCATATCTTCCAGCCGCCAGGCCCATGTTGTTGTGTCTTGGAGTTTTCAAGGTGTCTGTTCCTCCCTCCTCTTCCTGGTATTTCATTGTGATGTGTCTTCATGTAGGTCTCTTGTCATCCACTCTAGTTCAAAAGTAGTTTGCACATATGTGTTTTTCCCTGTAAACTTTGAGAAATATTCTTGAAATTTTTTAGAAAGAAATTTTAAGAACCAAACAAGTCTTCTCTCCTGCTGCCTTCACCTTCTGACGGTACTACTTCGGGGAAGTACACTGTAATCATCCACTTTATTGACTAAATTATTTATTTATATGGTCATAATCTTAACTTCCAAGAGCTCCTTCTTGTTCTAGGATTGTTTACCACTGTGTATGGTTCAGATTCTGGTCCATATGCCATATGCCTCTCACACATTGTAGATGTGATTGATTCTAGTGGTAGGGCACCTGTTAGGTCTCCTGTCATCTGTCCTCGGGATATCCTGACCTTTCTCCACAACTTTCTCCACACACACTTGTCTCAGGAGTGACTTACATTTGTCTCTGTCATTTCTGCTAATGCCCACCTCCTAAGGACAGTACCAATGTTGTGTCATCAGGAGCTCACGCTTGTTCTTTATCTTACCTCTGGAATCAGCTGATCCTGAGCCACTGGAGGCCTCGAGATGTACACAGGATGATGGGCTTTAGTTTGATTTGAGCAGTAAGTCACACAGCCTCTTAATGTCCCCCTAGGCTCTGAGCCTACCAGCCTCCCATCGTAGAACATTCAAGAACATTGCAACAGTCCACTTGCATGGAGTGCACAGTCATACCTACCTCTGATGGACAGGGAACCAAGGAAAGACAAGTAAAGTCAACATGCCTCAGAGAGCAAACCTTCTGGGTTGAACCCTGACCCCACCACTTCCTTATCCTCTCTGAGCCTCTACTTCCCTGTCTGTACAAAAGGATCCCCTTTGGGGTGCCTCATGGGTTGCTTTGATGATTATCTTTGACCCTCTGTGTACATCATATGGTGATAATGTCTGAGGCATATTGAATGTCCCACCATTTATACTTACCATCATCATATTGATTATAATACTTAAATAAGTTCCTTTCTTTGTTTTTATAAACCACAATTCAAGAAACATCCCTGAAAATATACTTTTGAAAACATGAGTGATAATTTCCTTAGGATAAACTCCTAAAAGAAAATGTCTGTGTCACAATATAAGCACATTTAAATTGTGGAGACAGGGGCACCTGGGTGGCTCAGTTGGTTAAGTGTCTGACTTTAGCTGAGGTCATGATCTCATGGTTCATGAATTTGAGCCCCGCATCGAGCTTTGTGCTGACAGCTCAAATCCTGGAGCCTGCTTTGGATTCTGTATGTCTCTCTCTCTCTCTCTGATAATCCCCAACTTGTTCTCTCTCTCTCTGTCTCCCTCTCTCTCTTTGTCTTTCAGAAATAATAAATGAATAAACTTAAAAAAATAAATTGTGGAGACATTTTTTCAGAAGAGCCCTTTAAATATCACATACCAGTTTTCATTCCCTTCACCCATTATGATGGTATATTTTCCTGACCCTCTGCTGGACACTGTCATCACCTACTTTCATCTTTGCCAAATTCATAAATTCTAAGTTTTACTCCCATTTCTTATCTACATTCTCATTTTTATGTTTACTTATCAACAATATATTTGTTTGATATTCCATTTCTTCCTTTCCAAATTGTTTTTTTTACATTTTAAATTCTTTTTTTATGTCTTTTTCTTTCTGTTATTTGAGTACAGTTCACACACCGTTAAATTCCTTTCAGGTGTACAACATAGTGATTTGCCATTTCATCCAATAATTCCATTCTTGAGTATTTACCCAAAGAAAATGAAAAATATCCAATTATTATAGTTATTTTTGAATTGATAGTAGCTGTTTTTAAATATGGAATTTAACAGTAAAGAATTAGCAGCTCCCTCTCCCCCCTTGGAAACTGGTCTGACACTGACCACAGCTGGGCCTCAGTGTGGTCAGAAGCTGGCTGATGCCATCGCTGGGCCATATTATTCTCCTGGGACATGATCCAGTCATCTCATAGGACACTCTGAAACCATGGCATCACTATGTAATTGCAGACATAAACAGGTCACTATACAATGCACAAAATACCAAACATCTCCCTGTGCCAGTTGATGTGAGCAATCGCTGCTTCTTTATCCTTACTGCTTTATCATCACTCTGGTCTGTCCTGCTGAGAGATGACATTCACTCTCAAGCATAGAATTGCCCACATCTCCAGACAACACAGAATCAGGAGTGTGCCCCAGGTTCCACAGACCCTCCCCAAAACACCCATCCAAAGCTCACATTCTTATAGGTCCAACACCTTCATATTAAGATGATTCATTGCCCCAAAGGAGTGTGTTCTCTCTCACTGCAACAAGTAATAGATCCAGCTTGAATGCCTACAGCTGCTCCTGGTGGTCTTTGGCTGGAGAACATTGAAACACATTACCCTTTTGTCTGTCAAAATTGTTTTTGTGTCTTCCAGTTTGATTATGACAAGTATTTGTATCTTTGTGTGTGGCTGACATGCAGAAATTTTATGTTTTCCTTTATGAGTTTTTATCATTGGGCCATGCTTAGAGAATTCTTCATCCCACAGTTATAAACATTTCATTATATTTTCACCTTGGTAGCAATGGAGAGTAGAGAATTTCAAGGGTAAAGGGAAACACAGAGAACTGTCAGAATTTGAGCAAAATTATCAGAAGGAGCAACAGGTAAAAGATTCTAAGGTATTGGAATCTAAGATGTACATCTTCTGCTTTATGACTTTTACAGGCATGTACAGGGCCTACAAGGTATCTCTTATATGCTGTATTCAGTGAATCCCCTCACTTAGACTGGGTGAAGACTTATGTGCCTCCTTATGTTTACCAGGTGAATGCAACAACACCAAGACACCCAAAGTAATAGAGACATCAGTTAGCTCCGGTGATGGGCATTTTTGAAGACTTAAGACCTTTATGTGATACATCATGTTTTGGGTAATGTCTGTACACTTTAGCTCTTAAAATGCATAGTAAGCTTTAGTGCTGTATTTTATTTATTTATTTTATTTTTAAAAGTTTTAATGTTTATTTATTTTTGAGAGAGAGAGCGTGAATAGGAGAGGGCAGAGAGAGAGACAGATTCCGAAACAAGATCCAGGCTCTGAGCTGTCAGCATAGAGCCTGATGCAGGGCTTGAACTCAGGAACAGCAAGATCATGACCTGGGCTGAAGTTGGACATGTAACTGACTCAGCCACCCAGGTGCCCCTCATGCTGTGTTTTAAAATACAGCATGAAACATATGAGACACAGAGGATATGTCTCGGACCCACATACACAAATCCATGACTTCCATATGAAGATAAATTTGATATACATATACTTATGAGTCATATAGTATCTTTTTTGAGGAAGATCATGAAAACTAAGAATGTTCTAGATATATACTGTCAGAATGGTAGCTATGAGCCACATATGGCTACTTATATTCAAATTCCTTTGAAACAATTAAAAATGCAACTGCTCAGCACACTAGCCCCATTTCAAGTGCCACCTGTATCTCAACAGTCACATGCAGCTCGTGGCCACCATGCTGGACAGAGCAGATATAGAACAATTCCTTCATCACAGAATGTTATATTGGATGGTACTGCACTGCATGCTTTGTGGGCCTCAAGTCAGATGCATTAGACACATGTAAAATGTAAAGACCAATATTATTTCTCTTACAGACACAGGAAATCTCTGTCTGGGATGTCAATACATAGTAAGGTTGTGTATCACAAAATCAAAGTCGGTCATGCATGGGTCCGGTGCCTTCAGGCACAAACTGTTCCCAATTACAAGAGGGAAATATCTGCCCCTCCACCTCCCTTCCCAGACTGAGGACACTCTCTGGCCACAAACTTCCAGGAGGTGGGTTCTGTTCCAGGTGCCCTCAGGGGCTAAACTCAGAGCTAAGTTATCAGAGGTCAGAACTCCAGCTCTGAGAAAAGGATTCTGCTAAGTAAAGAGGAGGTCAGGGCAGGGATTAGCTGGGAGATGCTCCCAGGTTTATTTAGAGCAGCAGTTCTCAACCTGTGGAACACCAGAAGTCATTGAGGTCGTTTCACAAAATCCATGAAGTCAAAACTATTTTCATAATATTACTTAATATTTGCCTTTCATCATGTTAACATTCCCACTGAGGCTAAACTTAGTCAGAATGGAGGTTATGGGTCCAAACTGCAATAGGTTGTTATTCTTCACCACTACTTACTTCCATAAAAAAACAAAAAACATTCTCTCCTCCTTCTTTCTGTGCATAAGTGTCCTGGCAGATGCTCTAAGGGCATTAACAATGCCAAAAAGTGAGGCAAATGCCAGGCCTTCTAAAGTCATGCCTCAAGTCATTGTCCAGTTTTAACTGTGATGATGGAGCATGGTTACATTGGTGACTCTGAAATCACTGATAATCACAGAACTGTTTTGAACCTCCTGGGAAGGTTAAACTCCAGTGGAGTGATGAGCCCCAGATTTGATGTACAACTCAAAGACTTAGAAAAATGGCAGAATAATCTGCTCCCATCCCTCCAGTTGGATTCCCTTGTACTAACATCTCAGCTGGCATCATGGACCATGAATAAGCAACATGGAAACACAGGAGCAATAATCCTGTGATTCTTTTTCTAGGGATGTAATATATACATGCAAATAAAATGCCTAAATGGAAAAGCAAACAGACAAACAAAACATAACAAAATAGTATAATGTCCCATTTGAAGCATTAAAATTATTATCTTTACTAAATCTCAAATCCACATTTATATATGTTATACGAGACATGGGATGTGCAGCACTTCTGCTACATCCCTAAGCTCCAAGGAAATTAATTTGTATGAACTTAACTATAGCGGGTTTGTTCTGTTTTATTTTACAGAATGCCATTTTTCACTTGAAGGAATGAATGACACAGAAACCTGGATTATTTAGGCTAGAATATTTGGCAGACGGTTTCTTGAAAAAAGACATGAACTTTTCCCTTCACAAAAATCAGCTCACATGAGACAGGTGGCAGTACTTGTTGCCTTGATAAAAAGTAAGCTCTCAAGGGAAAATCAGGACTTGGAAAACCTGTGATCCACCAATAAGCCCGACAGCTTCTCACACTGACAAACTTTTCTGTTGGGATTTGTGGTAGTATTAAAACATGACTTTCTGGTAATTCCATTCCACTGTAATCAATGCTGGAACACTTCTATTACTTAGTGAAACAACACACAACACATTACTTAAAAACAATCATGCATTAGTACAAGATCCACTTATGGATTTAATGTAACAGAGAATGAGACAGTCAACAAAGTTGTTTCAGGTTACAGTTTGCAAATAACCTCAGAAAAAGTACAACTTGTATAGTTTTAATATAATACCGAGAAGTAATATCCATAATTATCTGAAAAGGTTATGACACATACTATTCTTCTATGTTTGGTCAAGGATGTAATTTTTTCAACCAAAATAACACAATAGATGCAGAGCAAATCCGAATATCTCATGGTCTTCTAGGGAGACAGATAAGAGACCTGAAAAATGTAAAATGAGGTGAAATCCACTGTTCTTACTGCCCCATTTATTTGGGAAAATTGCTATTTTTCATAAAAACAGCATTTCTGTTTTCATGCCACAGGTTATTAAAATTTTTCTAAATGAATTGATAAATATTTAAACCTATTTTATTCCTACTATGGTAAATATGTAGGACAGACACAAAAATTATCCTTGGGATCCTCACTAATTTGTAATACTGTGTAGATATCCTGACAACAAACTGTTGGAGAATCAATGATTCACACAGCTCCTAGGCCACGAGTCAGGGAGACAGTGTGACAAAGAGCCCTTTGTGCACTAGGTGAGGCGCCGGGACAAAGACCCAGGTTCATGGGCCTGCCCCTCAGGGTCCCAGGCCCCAGGGTGTCGGGGGGGGGCGGGGAAGCCCAGTGTTGGGGAGTCCCCATCTGCCCTGGTTTCACTTCTTCCTGTCACAACCTGTGTCAGGTCCTCCGCCTGGATACTGATGATGCGGCTGGATTCACACTCCTATTGGTGTCGCGTTTCCGGAGAAGCCAATCAGCGGCGCCGCGGTCCCGGGGTGTAAAGTTTCCGCATCCGCCCTCCAGTATCAGCTGCGACTCACATTTTTGCCCAAACCCCAAAGATGCGGCTCGTAATGACCCGAACCCTCTTCCTGCTACTGTCGGGGGCCCTGGCTGTGACCCAGACCTGGGCGGGTGAGTTAGGGGTCCGGAAAGGGACTCTGCGGGGAAGGAGTGCGGGGACCGTCCGGAAGGGACGCAGGACCCCGGGGAGAGACACTTGTCCGCTGCCCCGTCCCTCGTCCCACACCGGTCTGCCCTCCCCAGACCCTCCACGACTCCTCCTTGCTCTCCTCCACGGGGTCCCCCTCCCCCTGCCCTCGCGGCCACCTCCACCAGGGACCCGGGCCCGTCGCCGGGAGGAGGCTCGGGCCGGGTCTCAGGCCCTCCGCGCCTGCAGGCTCCCACTCGCTGAGGTATTTCTACACCGCGGTGTCCCGGCCCGGCCTCGAGGAGCCCCGCTTCATCTCCGTGGGCTACGTAGACGACACGCAGTTCGTGCGGTTCGACAGTGACGCCCCAAGTCGGAAGATGGAGCCGCGTGCGTGGTGGATGGAGCAGGTGGGGCCGGAGTATTGGGACCGGGAGACCCTGAGGGTAAAAGAGACAGCACGGACTTTCCGACTGAACCTGGAAACCCTGCGCGGCTACTACAACCAGAGCGAGTCCGGTGAGCAAGGCGGGCCCGGGTCCAGGACAAGATGCCGGTCCCTACGGACCGGCCGGGGTAGCCCCGGGGGAGCGCAGCCGCGAGTCCCGGAACCCTCCATCCCCGACCCTGGAAGAACCCGCGGGAGCTTTTAGGCGGTTTTACTTTCTGTTTGGGCTTAATTGCTTGCTTGTCAGGGCGGGGAAGGTCTGAGGACTGACCTCGGTGGACGGGGCCAGGGTCTCACACCTTCCAGTGGATGTTTGGCTGTGACTTGGAGACAGACCAAGGCCTCCTCCGCGGGTACAGTCAGGACGCCTACGACGGCGCGGACTACATCGCCCTGAACCAGGACCTGCGCTCCTGGACCGCGGCGGACACGGCGGC
The DNA here is from genome assembly GCF_003009895.1 of Hyaena hyaena. Classification (NCBI taxonomy): domain Eukaryota; kingdom Metazoa; phylum Chordata; class Mammalia; order Carnivora; family Hyaenidae; genus Hyaena; species Hyaena hyaena. Next base: position 843,665 of record NW_024081455.1, on the reverse strand, counting down.
GCAGATCACCCGTCGCAAGTGGGAGGTGGCCGATGTGGCGGAGCATGAGAGGAACTACCTGGAGGGCACGTGCTTGTGGTGGCTCCGCAAGTACCTGGAGATGGGGAATGAGACGCTGCTGCGCGCAGGTACAGGGGCCGCGGGGACGCCCCCATCTCCCCTCCCCTGGGGCTGGCTGCCCACGAAGAAGGGAATGTGGACTCAGCGGCAGAACAGCGCCCTCGCTGGGTGGGAAGAGGGAGACCCGCCTCGGTGTTCATATTCCTACCAGAGGGTGACTCACCACCTAGAGGGCGCTTTTCTCTAAAGGACACTGAGGGACGCAGTCTCCCCCTGGGACACAGGCTGAGACCATCCCTGACATAACCCATCAGCAGTTCCCTTTGACCTTGTGAACCATGACCTTCCCTCTCAAGGCCTTGTTCTCCCTGAGAACATCTTTGGAGATCTGACTCCGGGTTTTCTGAGTCATTCACCCTTTACCAGAGTCAGGACCATGGTGTGGTGCCCAGTTTAGAACTGCAGCCTCCTACCCGGGCTCTCTCCCTGATTCCAGGACTTAACAAGGATCAGGAGATCCCATAGGCTAGACTGGTGTCTGGGTTTTGCGCTACTTCCATCCAAACCCGTTGCCCTGTCCACCTCAGGATGCTCACATGGATGCAGTCTCAGTGGCCCCTAAAGGTAAACCCCAGTGTGGATTTTCTGCTTCTTCTTCCTCAGAATCTCCCAGCACACACGTGACCCGCCACCCCATCTCTGACCATGAGGTGACCCTGAGGTGCTGGGCCCTGGGCTTCTACCCTGCGGAGATCACCTTGACCTGGCAGCGGGATGGGGAGGACCACACCCAGGACACTGAGCTTGTGGACACCAGGCCTGCGGGAGATGGGACCTTCCAGAAGTGGGCGGCTGTGGTGGTGCCTTCTGGACAGGAGCAGAGATACACGTGCCACGTGCAGCACGAGGGGCTGCCCGCGCCCATCACCCTGAGATGGGGTAAGGAGGGTGTGGGGTAGAGCCTGGTGTCAGGGAGAGCAGTGCCCTTCCGGAGAAGTTCACAAAGTCAGGACTGAAGCCGGAGGTGTGGGCCCCTCACCTTCCTTCCCTTTCCAGAGCCTCCTCCTCAGCCCTCCATCCCCATCCCGGGCATCATTGCTGGTGTGGCTGTCACTGTCCTTGTGGTCACTGTGGTGCTTGGAGCTGTGATCTGGAGGAAGAAGCTCTCAGGTAGGAACAGATTGGGGGGATCTGAGTTCTCTTGTCCCGCTGGGGGTTTCCTAGGTAGCACATGGTGCTGCCTTGTTCCTGGGAAGTCCCATCCACACCATGCACCTGCCCACTCTGGAGCCGTTACTGACCTTCACTCTGCAGCAAAGCACTTGTGAAAATGAAGGACAGTTTTCACTTGGTAATTTTGGTGATGGGGATCTGATTCCCAGCAGTTACAGGACGGAGAGGAAGGTCCTGGTGAGATCAGACCTCCAGCAAGTCAGGTGGTCCTGTGCACCGCTCCCTGCCCCCGCCCCCCCTTCTTCCTGTTTCCCAATCCTGTCCTGGGTCTCTAGTCAGAATTCTGGAAACTTCATTGTGGACCAGGACTAGGAGGTTGCTGTAGGACCTCATGGCCCAGCTGTCCCAGGTCTCTAACGTGATGTTTTCTTCCCACAGGAGGAAAAGGACCAAGCTACTCTCACGCTGCACGTAAGTATGGAGGGGGTGATCCCTAAAACTCTGAGGTAGTGTAGACAGGACCCCATGGGGAGCTCACCCCCCCGCCCCCGAATAGCTGCTCCTTCAGTCGCATCTCCTGTGGCTCTGATCACGTCCTGTTTGTTCTACCCCAGGCGATGACAGCACCCAGGGCTCTGATTCATCCCTAATGGCTCCTAAAGGTAAGATCTGGAGGGCCTGAAGTGGGGAGGAGTGGGGGCGCTAGGGACACTTTGACATGCAGGGGACTGTTGAGGATGAGGCACTTATGTGATTGACCTGAATGTGTTCATGATTAATTTTTTCACAGTGTGACCCCAGCTGCCCCTGGGGAACTGAGCGATGCAAGATTTGTCCACACTCCCACTTGGTGACATCAAGAGCCCCTGACTTCTCTGTCTGCAGTTGGTGTCAGAATGTATCTGTGTTCCTGTTAGCATGGTGTGAGGACACAGGAGACTGGCCCACACTGCCCACCGTGACCCCTCCCGATACTGATTACTGTTCCCTTTCTGATCTGCTTTCCTGTTCCTGAAGAGACAGGGCTGGACTGTCTCCATCCCCGTCTTTATTTCATGTTGGTCAGAGTCCTGACGTGTCACTTCCCTATTAAAAATGAGAATCCAGATATGAATCTGTGTTTTGTAATTCTGGGTATGTGGTGATGATGAAATAATGAAAGAAAAGATTTATAAAGTTGAGACAGAAAAAAAATTAAAGCACTGAGAACCTTCCAGAACCTGTGTGTTTGCTGTGCTAACTCTGTTGCAGGTATGGACAGAAGAGGGCTGTGAGGGGGCGAGCGTGGATGGGGCCTGTGCCCAGTCAGTGCTCAGTGTAACATTGGTGTGACCTGCTCCTTGTCCCTGCCCCTTCTGAGGAACCTTGTCTCCCCAGGACCTGTGACCACAGGGACTTGGACTTCATCTGTTACAAGAAATGTTGGGAGCCATTTCTGAACTCATAAGTTGAGAAAAAACTCCTTGTGAGGCTAAGGTAAGTTGAAGGGACTCTTACCATCAGGTGGCAACCGATATCCTCCCCCACCCAATTGTTTCTGCTTGAGCACTGACCCCCAAGGCATTCTGGCCTTGATATGCTGATTGCACCTTCTAATGGAACTTACTATAGGAACTTCTTATTTTGTGGTTATGGGAGCAACTTTGCTCTCCTGAAACACCTGTTTTTCTTAATACCTCCCATTAAGCGATAAACAGGCTATTGACCCCTGCTCGCAAAGAACTAACTTTTGCCTTTAATATACTAATGCCCCTTCTGGGCTTTTCCCATATGCTTATGCATATCAACGTTCTGGAGAATTATTTTTTTAATTTTTTAATGTTTTATTTATTTCTAGGAGAGAGAGAGAGAGAGAGACAGCATGAGCAGGGGAGGGTCAGAGAGAGAGGGAGTCACAGACTGAAGCAGGCTCCAGGCTCTGAGCTGCCAGTCAGCACAGAGCCCGACGCGGGGCTCGAACCCACGAACCGCGAGATCATGACCTAAGCGAAAGTCGGACGCTTAACTGACTAAGCCACCCAGGCGCCCCTGGAGAATTTTTACTGAAGAAAGAATGTATCATCAGAATGCCACTTCTCTGCTGTCCCCCAAACACTAAATCATAAAATAAAGTTGAGTCTCAGACAGTGAGGAGAGGCCGGGCTGGTGACCAGAAAGAATCTCGTGCCTCCCTTGCTGACACCGTCCATCCTTCAGGGACCCTGGACCGGCCAGAGCAGGACTCCAGCACAGGACCCTGTGCAGCAAGAGCTTCCTACGCCTGGCTCAGCCCAGGCTCCATCCTGCGTGCCTCAGCCCACATCTTTTGGGGGTATTTTTTCTTTGTTTCTCTGGAGCACCAGGCCTGTTCTTGCACCTGTGTACAAGTTCCCGTCCCATTCTCCCCTGGTGACCCTGCAGTTACAGCACCAGGAGTCCTTCAGGCTGTCATTCCCACAGGCCTAGGTGGCCCCTGCACACAGGAGTGCCTGTGATTTGGGAAAATGAATTTTCAGTCATCCACCTCTTCCCCTCCCTCTAGAGCTGTCTTCTGGATTATTCTTTACATTACTGATGTAGACAGAGAGGAATCCAAGAGTTTCTCATCCTTTTTCAACCTCAGTTAGTTTCTACCTTCCCTGCCTCTCTGCCCCCTCTCCCTGCCCTAGTTCTAGTGATGCTGGTGCTGGGTCCCATCCTAATTCATGGATTTATAAAGCAGAGTCTCACTGAGATTTCTATTTGGTAGGAGAAAGGGCCCCACTGAGCCTAAGTCCAGTGTTTCTGAAGACAGGACTGTAACCTTGTGCTGTGCTGTGCAGGGGAACCGCTGTGGGAGGGGGGAGCTGAGCTGGGAGAGGGAGGTGGGGAGCAGCCCTAGGGGGAAGTAGAGGCAGCACTGGTGGTGAGGTGGGGGCACTTTGTGTGGGAGCTGCCATGGACCAGCTGTGCCTGAGGCTCATTCAGAAGAGAGATCCTCGTTCCACGGATAATGTCGTGTGCCACGTGCAGGACCTGCTATGTTTTCACCTAGGACACCTCAGTGACTCTAAAAAGAGGCAAACCTGCTGGTCTTGTGGAGGATATGTCCTAGTGGTGAGGGCCACACTCCACTTACCCTGGAACAAAGTGGGGATTGAGGGCAATGACCCCATTATGTAGTCGGAAGTCCAATTATAACTTTTGACTCCCCTGAAATGTAAATACTACTAATAATAACCTACTGTTGATAGGAAGCCTTACTGAAAACACAGTCACTTAACAACATATTTTGTATGTTACACACACACACACACACACACACACACACACACACACACACACACACATATATATTCTTACAATAATTTAAGCTGGAGAAAATAGTAAGAAAACATCAGAGAAACTGCATTAACAGTACTTACTATAAAAAAGTCCACATATTGGTGGATTTGCACAGTTGAAACCAGTATAATTCAGAGTCAACTGTATATTGTATAAACATGGTAAATAAGGGATGTGTTTAAATAGGAAGTTGGCAGGTGCTTTGAGGAAGGTGAACCAGAGAGAGAGTTGCCTGTGCAGGGACAGGGAAGGTGGCTACTTTACTGTGGTAAGTGTGAGCCTCACTGGGGAGCTGACCTCTGAGAGACATGAAGGACACGAAGAATCGATGAAGAGCGTGTCTCAGGGAGTTCTTTCCAGGCAGGGGAACCTCCAGGGGACATGCACTAGGGCAGGAGTGTGTCCTGTGTTCAAGAAGGGTGAGAGGCCACTGTGGCCGGAGCAGAGAGCATGTGAAATGAGGTCAGATGTCTAGGCCTTGGGATTGGCAGGGTTTGAGTTTTCTCTGAGTGACATGTGGAGTCACCAGATGGTGTAGAACAGATGATCCACCTGGTACTACTTCTCTTAGAAGCATGCACTTGCTGTGTGCAGAACCGAGAGGTGAAGGACGAGCACCTGTGGGAAATCTGTAGAAAACGAGTGCAGTGTTCCAGGAGGGGGTGTTGGATGTATGTTGGGGTTTGAGAAGAGAAAATAATAGGAAGTGACTGTGCTCTGGTTATTTTGTGTGTGCGTGTATGTCCTGGATACATGTAAAGATGGACATTGCAGCATTTCTTAGTGTATTAATTCTGGGTTGAGGGAGGGAAGCATCAAAGATGACATCCAATACTTCAGACTGTAAGTAGAAATGAGGAGAGCCTTCCATGGAAACAGGGAAGACTCTGGAAGTAGGACATTTGGGGAAACGGTATCACAAGCACCCAATTTAGGAATGTAGAATCTGAAATTATTAGAAATGCAAGCAAGGTTGGCAGCTGGATATAGAGTGCTGGGTGGGAGAAATATCTAGGTTGGAGAAATATATATATGGAAAATGACACCATAGAAGTGATGTTAAAAGCCTTTAGCATAGATAAGGTCATGATGGGGGTGATGGCCATGGAAGAGAAAGGAACAGGACCAAACTATGGACTCCTCAGTGCTAAGCAAGCTAATTGGAGCACACCCAGAGCGTACTGCACACTTCGGTTCTGCACCTAGAAGGCACACAGACCAGGGAGATCCAACCTTCAGTGTGCACGAAATTTCTGGAATTAGGAACATCTAGACAGTCTGGAGTAGAGTGTGAGGTTCGTGGTTGATAACAAGGTTGGTGCTGTTGCTGGTCTTCAGAGCACACACGGAGCAGCAAGCACATAAAGCAGGAGTCCCACGTGGCTGTGCCTCAGCCTGTCCTGTGGGTCTTATTACGTAAGTGATTCCTGGGTCCATACCCAGCTCTCTAACATGGTAGGTGTGGAGAGGCCTGAGTATTTTGTAAGAAATCCATAAGCAATCCTGGGGTTCCACCAGATAGAGAAGCCGTGAAGTCATTGGTAAGAGACCTCATTGTGGGAGGGGGTCTTACATCACATTAAAAAAATTTTTTTTGTAGGAAGAAAAATGCAAGACCTGCTGGGAGTTGCACATTTTCTCTCCATGGGGCACAGCCAGGCAGCAGATAGAGGAAGTAGTTATTAGCTCAACATAAAATCTCTGAGATAAAAAGAGTGTAGATATTAAATGTTTACACCACACAAAAAGAAATGGTAACTCTGTGACACAATGCAGGTCTTAGCTAATGCTATGGTTGTAAACATTTTGCAGTATAGAAACGTATCAAATCATGAGGTTGTACCCTTAAACTTACACAATGGTGTATGTCGTTATATCTCAGTAAAGCTGGAAAAACATGTCTGAAATCATGCTCTCTGAAGCTATTCCCTATATCGATCTGACTCTTTGTGATACATATATACAGTTACAGAGACTTGGAATGAGAGAGAGTGTGTGGGGCTAGTTCTATTTCAAGGAAAATCACAAAAGAGGCTTGAGTCTACACAGACAGGAAGAGAATCCACAATGGACCCTAGGTGGAAATTCACATATAACCAGGGCCCTGCTGCTGGGTATAGATGCCACTGGTCACACCAGAGTCCCCTGATGTAGGACAGTGGACCCTAAGGCTAGGACTGCTATTGCTGCTGCCCCTTGTAACTGCATGACATCACTGTCACTCAAACACCAGTGCCAAATGCCATGGAGTACTGTCCCAGCCTACCTGTCACATGTCCTGAGGCAGAGTCCGGCAGGTGGTCACGTGACTGAAGTTTCATGCCATGTCCAATGCAAGACTGTTTGGCAAAGCTGGTTCTCCTCTCTAGGGTCTCTGCCCTCCATCAAGATTTTTAAATGTGGAAATCTTTTAAGTGGGAAGAGGGTACAAGTTCTGGCCATGGAAATTGGGGGCCAGGAATGGAAAAGAATGACAAATTGCAACATTTGGAGCAGTGATTTGAAACTCTCTGTGATCACAACCACCCCACAGCCCCTCTGCCTCGCTGTGCCCCCTCCTCCCCCATCCCGCACCTGTTCTCCCCCTCATACCTGATGAGTCTTCACCACAGGCAGCAGCTCCTGACCCTGGAAATCACCCTAAACCGCCAGTGCTACCATGGTTGCTCTGACCACTGATCCTTCAAACTTGAGCGCCCCCCACTGTCCAACCTCCGTGCTGACAAGACCTCTCCTTCAGCGTGGCCTTCTTGCCCCTCGCTTGCCCCCTGCAGGCCAGTGTCTGCCCTTGACCTCCTACCCACACCACCTCCAGGAGCCCCTGCCTCCCTCTCCTGGCTCCTGTCCTGGTGTTTGCCCGTGTCCACCCCCAGCCTACACTGCCATTCCATCTCTCCTCCCCTTCAGGCCTCTTGCCTATCTTCCTGTATAGGAAAGCCCCTTCCTGTCCCTTGTACGTGTGCATTTTCTGCTTCCTCAAGACTTCAAGCAGCTCAGGACAGCAGAGCTTCTCTGAGATCTACTTGATGAGCAGTTACTTCCAGGAGGCAGTTTCCTTTATAGCCTCCTCCTTGCCAGGATCCCATGGTCTTTGTTATATTTTCAGGTGCTGTCCCACGATGGATCGGTGCACCAGAGATTTTTCACAGAGGGGCGTGCGGATGGCCAGGCTTTCCTGCATGACGACAGTGACATAGACATGGCAGAGGCTCAGGGATTGTGGGCAGGGCAGTCCTGGAATGTAGGACATGGAACATAGAGTCCAAGGACTTGAGAGAGAGCGGGAAGAGCCTCAGAAAGACTCTGGCAGAGGGGCAAGATGGCGGAGAAGTAGGGAGCTCCATACATTGCACTCACCCCCATACCTCACATGGAAAAGATCTGAAGACATAGGAAACCTTATAGAACCCAAGAGACTGGGAGAAAAAGGACCCAGAATCTACTGAGAAAGCCTTCTAACGTGAGTGTGAACCGGGGAAGATAAAATCGGGCCGGGATCGGAGACTCAAAGGGACGGGGGCGATCCCCCTCTGCGGGGAGTGAGAGGGTAAAGAGTGAGGCCGAAACTACTCAAGACATGGTCCCTGCCGCCGGGGAACAGAAAAACCTCCACTCGAGGCACAGAAGGACCATGCGCACCAAATCCCCGTGCACCAGGTCCCCACGCGCCAACTCGTCCTGGAGGGGACGTGGGCCGACAGCTCTTTTGTGCTCCTGGCTGGCTGGACCCCTGGAGGAGCCGCGCGCGTACTGGCCGTCGGTGCTCCTGGCTTCGCTGGACACTTAGAGGGAAGGCGAAGGGCTTAAAACTGGGAGATTTGCCCGCGTGTTCTTGTTTTGGGTGACGAGACACAGAGGGACCCAGTTTCCACCTCTCCAGTGGACCCGAGGCACCCCCCCAGGCAAACCCCCGCCCATGCTCACCAACCCGACCTGGAGGAGAAGGGAGTGGCCATTCTGGCTCCATCCCCAGGGCTAGGCAAGAGGCTTGGAATTGCCCCAAGGGGATCACCTGCCAGGTTGTGTCTACGGAAATTTCAATGGGGTGCGCAGACTGGGATTTGGAAACTAGGCTTGGCCTTGGTTAAAGAGCACGACCCACTTTGGCTACACTCCTGGCACGGGGAGTTTACACATCCAAAAAACCGAGGTGTAGCGCTTGGTTCAAGAAGGGACTGGAGCGCCGCCACTCTCCTCCCCACAACCTCCAAGGCAGAACTCCTGCCTGACACATTGAATCACACCACGCCCATCCCTGCTAGAGAGCTGCCCTCCCCCTTTTCTTTTTTTTTCCGGAACACTGACCTGATTAACTCTGGTCTCCGGCTTGCTTAAACAGTCACATTTAGTCCATTCCGTAGATGTAAATTCTACACCTACCTACCTTTTCATTTCTTTCTCTCAGGAGTAACTAGACTATATAGTTTCTCTGGATGACACCAGCGTCCTTCTCTCACCTCTCCAACCATATTCCACCCTTTAGCTCTTTGAAAAAAGCTTCTTATTCCTTCTGCCTGTTCATTCTATTTCCAATTTTGCCTCATCCCCGCCCTGTCTTCTCTTTCTTTCTCTGTGCTCTTCAACCAGCATTGCATACACGCTGCTATTTAATTGTAGCTGGGAAATCCGGTTATATGCTTTAAGCCATTCTTTGTCCATCGGTTTTCTTTTTTCCTTTTCTTTTCTTCTTTTTGACCTTTTTATGTATTTTTAAATTTTCTATTATTCGCCTTCCCTCCTCCGTCTTATCTCTTAACTTTTTCTTTTTCCCTCTCAGTTTCCATGTTTGTTGGATTTGTCTGTGTGTTTGTGTGCCTCTGCACCCTGTGTGTTTGTCAGTCTGTTTCCTTCTCAAGGGCTACCTCGAGAAACAAGCCAAAGTACACATGGTGGAGAGTCCCAAATATCACTAAGAATAGGAAAATAAAATAACCAAGGTCTCAACAAGAGAGACCAAGAGATACCATTCAAAAAACACTCTCTGAAAGGATAGGCCCTAGACAGTCAAAGAGTCTTCTTGGTTACAGCAGTGCTCACAGGTGCAGAGATCATAACAAGTCTTTAAAACTAACAAGAGTCAGAAAGCTAACCAAATTGATGAAACGAAAGAGCTCTCCTCCAAAGAAACTCCAAGAAGAATTGACAGCTAATGAACTGCTCAAAACAGATATAAGCAGCATAACTGAACAAGATTTTAGAACAATAATCTTAAAATTAATCCCTGGGCTTGCAAAAAACATAGAAGACATCAAAGAAACTATGGCTACAAACTACATGGAGAATAAAAATAGGCATGATGAATTTATAAATGCAATAAATGAGATACGTAATAAATTGGAGGCATCCAATGCACGGATTGAAGAGGCAGAAAGGAGAATAAGTGATTTAGAAGACACCATTATAGAAAAACAAGAAGCTGACAAAAAAAGAGACAAACTGATCCAGGAACATGAAAGAAGAGTTCAAGAGCTCAGTGATACAGTCAGATGCAACAATATCCATATCATAGTAATCCCAGAAGAGGAAGGGAGAGGGAAAGGTGCTGAAGGAGTCCTGGAAAAAATTATAGCAGAGAACTTTCCCAACCTAGGGAAGGAAGTAAACGCTGAAATGCAAGAGGCACAGAGGACTCCCCTCAGACATAATTTGAATCGATCTTCTGCACGACATATCATAGTGAAACTGGCAAAATATAAGGACAAAGAGAATTTTGAAAGCAGCTAGGGAGAAAAGGGCCCTAACATACAAAGGGAAATCTATCAGAGTAGTGACAGACCTATCTACTGAAACTTGGCAGACCAGAAAGGAATGGCAGGAGATCTTCAATGTGATGAACAGAAAAAATATGCAGCCAAGAATCTTCTATCCAGCAAGCCTGTCATTCAAAATAGAAGGAGAGATAAAAGTCTTTCCAAATAAACAGAAATTGAAAGAATTTGTCACCACTAAGCCAGCCCCACAAGAAATCCTGAGGGGGGGGCACTCTGAAGGAAATGTTGCAAGGAACAAAGATTCCAGAGACACCACGACAAGCATGAACCCCACAAAGGACACAAAGACTCTAAACCCACATATTTCAATAATAACACTGAATGTAAATGGGCTAAATGCTCCAATCAAAAGACATAGGGTAGCAGAGTGGATAAAAAAACAAAATCCATCTATATGCTGTCTACAAGAAACTCATTTTAGACTGGTAGATACCTTCAGATTAAAAGTAAGGGGATGGAGAAATATATATTATGCTACTGGAAATCAAAAGAAAGCCTCTGGCAGATGCCGTGGCCCTGCAGGCCCAGAAAGGAGGTGAGGCGGGGTGGGGGAGGAGTGAGGGGAGGCCTTTCCCAGGGAAGTTCGGGGCCAAGAGCAGGGACCTGTCTCTTCCCACTGAATTTGCCAGGGAGTGGGGGTGAGGACTGAGGGTCTCTGGACCTCAGCCCGGGGGTGGTCGTCACTCAGCCAGCACAGGGAAGATGAAGAGGAGAGCAGGGACGGGCCCCTCTGGCGGGAGTCTGCCACCAATGTGGGGAGGGCAGAGTGACACAGGATGGCTGGATGGCAGGAGGCTCGCATCCCCTGCAGGAGATCTGGGGCTGGAGGACCCAAGAGGACAACAGCACCAGGGATTCGGACATTTCCGCTGTGACAGGAGCTCTTCCTCCCCTGTGACTTGAAGACCCATGAGTAGACAGTTCCTTGGTCCTTACCTCAGACCTTGTCTAAGGAAATCAAGATGCAGGATGACTTTCCAACCAGGATTCCTCAGCCTATGTGCAGGGAGAGCTTTGTGGAAGCCTGCAGAAATATCTGAAATCCTGGATGGACTTCTGGGGAAGGCAGGTTCAATCCTGGTATGGAGCCTTCTCCTCCCACAAACCCATTGACCTCCCCCCAGCAACCCTGTGCAAGGAAACCTTCCCTGTCCTATGGGATGCATGTATGTTCTGTTGGCTCTTGTACTGTGACCCACTTGTGCTGTTACAGCCTCCAGATAGAGACACCAAGCAGCTGGGGGTGGAAATGCACCCTCCCAGTGTCAATCAATAGTCCAGGGAAGTCGTGGACCTTCTGACAGAAAACTGAACCAGGAAGGTGGGTGTCACGCAGGAGAGGAAGCCCCCATCCTCCCTGCCACAGATAGTTCCCTGATAGTCCCCTCAGCTCAGGAGCCCACCCCTCACACCCCCTCCTCCTCATCAACACGAGGATCCAGGAGAGTGAGGCTTGGATCCCAGGTACTACCTCTTGTCAACACAAAGGAATTGGGTCTGAGGGGGCAGAACAGACTTGGGGAAGGTCTGGGGCCAATGAGGGCTTCAGCCAGAGCTGGGAAAGTGGGAGAAAAAGGCCTCTCCTCTCTGTCTCCCTTAGAGGGGAGCAGGGCTCTGACATGTGCATGGGTGGCTCTGTGCTTTCTTCCCCTGTGTCCCCAACATGAAAGTCACCTGTAGCAAGGTACTGGAGGTCATGGTCACCGTGATGTGCTGGGCTTTCGGTTTCTCTCCCAGGAATATCTCCCTGACCTGCTTCAGGATGAAGAACTCCTCAGCCAGGATGCCTAGCAGTTTAAGGAGTCTTTCCTGGTGGGAAGGGGACTTACCAAACGTGTGTGGCCATAAATATTCCCCAGGGAAGGGACAGAGGTTCACTTGCTACATGGGAGCCACTAGAACCACAGTGCACACCCTGTACTCTTGGGTGAGCCTTGGGGTAATCATGGATGGTGCTCTGGTCCTGATCAGGTCAGGAGCCAGGGTGGGGAGAGGAGAGCAGGTCCATGGTCCTGGGAAGCCCAGGTTAATGTGAGGCCCTTTTCCAGGAAAGTCCCTGCTGTACCAGAGTGGATGGTCGACCATCAGGCTGCAGCTGCTGCTGTTTATGTTATTGCCAATGTCACGTGAGTCCTTATGTACAACAAGAAGTCACCAGCAGCTGTGGGAAGCCCCTGTGAGAACCTGGGCAGGGGGTAGGATGGAGGGGCTCTACTGGGATGTGGGGCCCCTGATGTCTCTCTCTGCACAGATCGGAGGGTACAATAAGCATCTGTAACAGGAGTGGGAAGTTTGAGTGCTGAGGTGCCTGGGAGCCACATCTGCATCCACATCCTTATAGGACCTACTTACAGCAGATGGATGCGTCCTAAGCACAGACGGTCACAGCTGTCTGCTATTGAGCCCCTGAAACTGCTCCTCCAGGACCTATGTCCCCAGTTGTTCCTCTGGGTCACACCCACCTGTACCCTTTCCTGCTTGCCTTCATCTGCCCCCATGCTTCCTGGATTTTCCTTGCAGATCATATGCAAGAAGAGATGAGCAGATACCCCTTGATCATATAGGGAAAGGAGGGCAGGTCATTCTCAGGGTAGCGGTGCCCACTGGTTTGATCCTGCCTCCCGAATTTGCCCTGTCCAGCCTCTCAGGGCACAGCCCAAAGACCATCTAGAGCAGAGCATGTGGACTGTGCCCTGTGTCCTCACACTGCCCTCTTTGAGCCAGCTCCCTTCCTCGTGGTGGCCATTGCCTTGTAGATTTAGAGGAAGGGATGGTCAACGTGATTTCCTTATAATCAGGCTGCTTCAGGGGAGGCAAATAGGGAAATAGGTTTTGTGTTTGGGCAAAGAACAGATGACGTGTGAAGCAGAGAAAGGGTGGGGAGGGCAGGGCCTGGGGACTTTCTGTGGATTCTACCACCTCTGTGTGACCATCATGCAGGGCAGCTGCTTTCTCACTCTTAAACCTAATCTGTTTATACATTGGTCCTCGGTCTGGGGCAGTCTGGGATAGTTAGTCATGCTGCCCCACACTAAGGGGCTGTGACCATGTCACAACCAGTGTAAGGGCCATGCAGGTGCTCGGTTGTTGCTGCTGTCTCCTGGGGTGGTCCTCCCAGAAGGAACATCAGTTACAATTCCTTCAGGTCAAAATAGTTGCTTCATATACCACTGGTGCTTTTGCCAGAGAAAGAGTATGAAAGTCATGTGCTATTTTCTCAAAGACCTACTTTTTTTTTTTTTTTTATTTTTTTAAATTTATTTCTAGGAGAGAGAGAGAGAGAGACAGCATGGGCAGGGGAGGGTCAGAGAGAGAGGGACTCACAGACTGAAACAGGCTCCAGACTCTGAGCTGGCAGTCAGCACAGAGCCCGACGCGGGTCTCGAACCCACGAACCGCGAGATCATGACCTAAGCGAAAGTCGGGCGCTTAACCGACTAAGCCACCCAGGCGCCCCTCAAAGACCTACTTTAAATGTTGGTGTCCAAACAAGTGATCTCAGCTAATTAATGTTAGTATCACCGTCACCATCAAACAGTGAGCTTCCCAGACATATAATATGGAACAGGAATTCAAAGGGAGGGCCCCTGTCTGGGTGGAGTTCCATGTGGGAGGTGGAGAGGAGATGATGACAGTGGTAGTCTCAGGGTGCTGACGATAGACAGACAGCCTCACGCAGGGAGTCTCAATAATCCCCTAGACCTTAATTTAGAAGAACATTGCTAAAGCACTGCCTGCATTACCTGGTCCAGTCTGTGTTAGGATCGGGGCAGGAAGGTCCTGGCAGCCTCAGCTAAGCAGCACTTGGGGAGAAGCTGTGATTCTAGGTGCATGTGGTCCAGGAAGTAGGAGGGAAAGCCAAGTGCAGTCTGCGGCCTGGGCCAGAGGTGGAGGGCAAGATCAGGCCTCAATGAGGATGGAGTGCTCCTGAGTCAGGTCAAGTACAGACCCCGCTGCAGCCCGCTGTTTCTAGCCTGCTGGTCACCTGAGATTTCTGATGTGCCTTCCAGTTAGAAGCTACTGACTCAGGGCTAGGGGAGGGAGGGGGCTGAGCTGTAGGTGAAGTTGTTGCCTGTGGTTTAGAGGGGCCAGGAAACAGACTCCTGCACATGATGCTTATGCAGGTGGGGAGCCTGAGAGCTAGGGAGAGATGGAGCTGTGTTTTTGACCAATGCCTGATCTAGATCAACACACATGTCTTTCAGGGACATCCTGTACTCTGCTGGAGGATGAGTCGAGCCTTGAGAGTAAGGAAGTCATTGAGTTTCTGCTGCAGGGTGTTGTCCTTGATCCTGGGGCCCTTTCCCGCTCCTGTCTGGTTGGTGGTGGAAGCAGAGGGATGCTAAAGGATCATGAGTGGAAACATGCAAGCCTACAAAAGGGATGAGAGAGAAAAAAAGTGAGGGTATTGGGTGGCTCAGTAGGTTAAGCATCTGATTTCGGCGTAGGTCATGATCTCACATTTGGTGGGTTTGAGCCTAGAGTTAGGCTCTCTGCTGTCAGCACAGAGCCTGCTTCAGATCCTCTGTCTCCCTCTCTCTCTCTGCTCCACCCCACTCATTCTCTCTTTCTTAAATAAGAAAAAAATATTGTATAAAAAAAAGTGAGGGTGTTATCCTCCTCTTTCAGATAAAGGCAGAGCCAAGCTTGGAGCAGCTGAAGGAGAAGTCCTGAGATCACACAAAGCAATATTCTGCACCTGTTAGGCTTCTACTGGTTTCTTTTCTCCCCCAAAGCTGTGACTTTCAAGACCTGGATCAACACCGGATGGCAGCACAGGGCATTTAACAGCCTCAGTGTACTCCCCATCGAGAGCCAGCACCTCTGAGAGCCAGCAGCCCTGTGAGGAGGCCTTCTGGTATATTTTGGACCATTCAGATCTCCAGATGAAGGTAGTCCCAGCCCATGTCACATGAAGCAGAAAAGCTGTCATAGAGCCAAGCTGACCTACAGAATGAGAGAGAATTAAAATGTGGCTGTTGGTGGTTTTTTTTTTTTTTAATTTGAGAGAGAGAGGGAGAGAGAAAGAGTGAAGGAGAGGGGCAAAGGGAGAGAGGGAGAGAATCTTAAGCAGGCGCCACACTCAACAGGGAGTCTGATGTGGGGCTCCATCCTATAGCCCTCAGTCATGACCAGAGCTGAAATCAAGAGTCAACCAACCAATCGAGCCACTCAGGTGCCCCAAAAGGTTGTTGTTTTATTTGGAGATTGTTTGTTACCCAGCAATAGGTCACAGGAATATGTACCATACAAGGTACTACTATTATTATGTTTTACTTATTGTCTGTTTGTCTTATCAGAGTGTAAGCATTAGGAGAATATATGTTCTGTTTCATTAATTGATTACCAGCCCTGACACAGAGATTGGCACAGAGGCATTCACTTAATATACTTGGAAATACGAAGGAAGGAAGGAAAGGAGGAAGGAATGAAGGAATGAGGGAATGAATGCTGTGACCAGAATTCCTTAAGGTTTAGTTGGAGGTTGGAAAGAGGAAAGTTCATGGGTGTTCCATGTAGCGGGTCCTGCACACATGTGTCTGCATCTGCACGTGCTCCTATGTGAGTAGTGTCTGCCTGATGGTTTTGGTTGCCTGGGAAGCAAGCAGGACTATGCACAGGGCCTCCTGCACTCACATTTCAATCACATTGGGAACTATAGACAGGTAGTTCTTAACCACCAGATGGCTCTGAGATGCCTTGGACTCAGTAAGGGGGGTTTCCTGTTGTAGGTCAATGACCCAGCTACAGGGATTGAGGCCCTTGGGAGCTCCTGGCTGGCCATCCTCAAATCCCTTGGTCAGCCATCAGGGTAGAAAATAGATTTGAGCTTGGGTAACAGAGCTCCTGAGTCAAGTGTTATGAGTAGCAGACAATGGGACCTGAAGTGGTCAGGAGAGAAGACAATGGAATTTACATCACTGCAGGAAAGAGCCAGTGTCCCAGCCTCCAGCATCAGAGCCAGCAGCAGGAACAAGTGACAGGGACTGCTAAATCCAAGGTCCTCTCCGTGGAAAGTGACAGTGTGTATTGGAGTATCCATAATGATTGTGGGTCTGGCTACAGATCTGGGAGCCAACTTTAATGGTCTAGAGACCTTTTTCTTGTGTAAGGTTTCTGGTAGGAACCCCTCCCTAAGGAGAAAGAAAAACAATGGAGAGAAGAGAAGACTTCAAGGTCACCTAGATATGGGTTCAGCTGCCTACATCCCCCATGTTCCTGTAAACTGAAACAACTTAATTAGACTGCATGTTTATGTGTGTTACCATATATGGGAGACAAAGAAATAGAAAATGTATAAAAAACCTATGCCATATGAGGTGGGCCACTCAGTTCTTTTGGGTACGAACCCAACTGAGCGGTGCCAGCATGAATAAAGTTGCTTCCTGGAAAGAAAAGTCTCGGTGTCACGACTCTCTGAGCGAGAATCCTGCAACATTGCATGGGGGCTTGTCCGGGATTCGGAGACGCTGCATTGCCACCTCCCTTGCCACCAGGGTACGAGCCTCGGAGCACCGGGAGAAGCGACCTCACCTGTCGCCAGCGGACCTCTTAATCCATAGGGGACTAGCCTATCCCGGCGGGCAGGGGAGAGGGCCCTGTGTGCGCTAACGGAACCCGAGGCCCAGGAACCAGCTTAAGGAGCGCCGCCCATCTGACTGGTAAGAACCCGGGTTCGTTTTGGTGGACCTGCCCCTAAGAGGCAGAAGGGGAGCCTGATCACCTCCCAGAGTTGCACTAGTAAGTCCACAAGGGAAGAGGAACGAAGCTGCAACTCTAAGGCGCTGGATGGAGGGCAATGGGCTGGAGTCGTTGTGTGAGTGTGTGTGACTGAGACAGACAACGGGAAAGTTCCGACCTGACCAAGGGCCGCAGTGAGTGTTGAGTCCCGATCCGCGGTTCCGTGGCGACCTCATACTGCTTAAGGCGGCGTCAGACTTCCTCGGGAGTCTGATCCGGGTCAGGGATTGAAACTGAACCCGCCAATGCTAAGAGGAGCCTGAAATATCTCCGAGAGGAGAGCGGCCGGAAACGGACAAAGCGGGTGTGCGTCCTTTCCAAACTGGTCGCCTTCCTTCCCTGGTCTTCCCCTTCTTGTGAGTGAAAGTCGTCTGTTAGGGGGAGGGAATGGGTGGAAAGCAGAGTAAACTGACTCCCCTAGAGTGTATGTTGAGGAATTTCAAAAAGGGATATTCAGGAAATTATGGTGTAAAATTAACTCCTGAAAAGCTCCGGACATTCTGTGAAATTGACTGGCCATCGTTTGGGGTGGGCTGGCCCTCTGAGGGCTCACTTGATAAGGAACTAGTTGGCCGAGTGTTCAGAGTCATTGCAGGGGACCCAGGCCACCCTGACCAATTTCCTTATATTGACTGTTGGCAAGACCTGGTCCTGTCCCGGCCTTCTTGGCTTATAGTCTGTATTGAAGAGAGCTGTAAAGTAATCCTGGCTCACCTCACGGCTTCCTCCAAATACTGGCCAGAGGTTAAAAAGCCCATACAATCAGGAGAACCTGAAGAAACCCCGCCACCATATGTCCCACTGTACCCCTCCCTGCCGCCTGTGCCTCCAGCAGCCCTAACGGCAGAAGCCTCATCGGAGTCTCCCCCAGCCCCAAAGCCTTACCACCCCTCGCACCAACGACCTCCCCAAGTGTGACTGACTCACCCAAACCACCAGTCTTAACCCCCCATACCCCTCCTGAATGGCGGCAACCAGAGAATCAGACCAATAAAGGCAGCCCTTCCCTACAGACGCACCGAGGAGCCCAACAGATGGCGTTGAGGGAAATTAGGGGTCCTATCTATTATGATCAGGAAGGCCAGATCCAAGGAGGCCAGCGTATTTACATGTACCACCCCTTTACCACTACGGATCTCCTGAATTGGAGGCACCATACCCCCTCCTATACGGAGAAGCCCCAAGCTATGATTGACTTAATGCATTCCATAATTCATACCCACAAACCCACCTGGACAGACTTCCGCCAACTTCTTTTAACTTTCTTCAATACAGATGAGCTTTGCCTAATTATTCAGGCAGCTACAAAATGGTTAGAGGAAAATGCTCCATCTGGGACACTAGACCCCCAAGCCTATGCATGGGCTCACTTCCCGGGGGGAGGACCCCAAATGGGACCCAAATGACTTAAGTATAGATAGAGGGCTTACAAGGATTGAACGATATCAAGAAGCTCTTCTAAATGGTGTAAAGAGAGGGGGGAAAAAGGCCATAAATATGAGTAAAACATCAGAAGTGCTCCAAGGGCCGGAGGAAAGTCGAAGCCAATTCTATGAGAGATTATGTGAGGCATTCCGTCTTTATACTCCCTTTGATCCAGAAGCGCCCGCCAACCAGAGGATGATTAATGTGGCTTTCGTAGGCCAGGCCCAGGGAGACATTCGGCACAAGCTGCAAAAACTAGAAGGTTTCACTGGCATGAGTATCAGTCAGTTGCTAGAAGTAGCAACCCAGGTGTTCGTTAACCGTGACCAGGCAGCACGGAAGAACGCCGAAAGATGCAAAAATAGGCAGATTTATTAGCTGCCGCTTTGGCGGAGCAATCAAGACACCCCCAGAAGAAAGCCCCGCAGGGAAAGGGCCAAATCCAGAAAGGAGAGCAGCGGGGAGGGGGGTCTCGCCCTAGATCGAAACTAGGCTGGAATCAGCGTGCTTTGTGCCGTCAGGAGGGCCACTGGAAAAGTGAGTGCCCCCAGCGACCAGATGATTCTCAGCAAGGTCCTAAGCAGAAAAAAAGGGGCCATGTGGTCCAGGGCCAGTACCGACTTGCCCCGCAGCCTCATGGGGCCCCCAAGAATGATTTTCTGGGGCTAGACGCCATGGAGGACTATGAGAAGGACTAGGACAGACCGGGCTCTATTTTGCTAGGCCCCCGGGAGCCCCTGGTCAGAATGAAGGTGGGGGGCCGACCCATTGACTTTATGGTAGATACTGGAGCACAACACTCAGCAGTGACCCAACCCGTGGGCCACCTCTCACGGAGACAAGCCACCATTGTGGGGGCCACAGGCGATCAGATACGTCGTCCCTTCCTGTTACCTCGACGATGCAGTTTAGGTGGCCACGAAGTCAGCCATGAATTTCTGTACCTCCTTGACTGCCCTGTGGCTCTAATGGGCCGTGACCTACTAGGAAAACTACAGGCCCAGATCACTTTCAATTCCCAGGGACGGGCTGCTCCGACCCTCCGAAAACCAGAGGCAAAAATTATGACTCTCACCATTCCCCAGGGGGAGGAATGGCGTCTCTATAGCCTCAAGGAAAAACCGTAATTGATGCCTGAGCTTCCTTTTAAGGTCCCAGGGGTATGGGCTGAAGATAACCCACCAGGACTGGCGCAAAACATACCCCCTGTGGTTGTTGAACTAAAGCCTGGGGCAGAGCCCGCCCACCAGAGACAGTACTTCATCCCTCGCAAGGCACAGGTCGGGATCCAAAAGCACCTGGAAAGACTTTTAAGTATGGGATCCTCAGGCCGTGTCAGTCGCCCTGGAACACACCCCTCTTGCCTGTTCAAAAACCAGGCACAGATGATTATCGGCCAGTTCAGGACCTGAGAGCAGTAAACCAGGTGACTGTCACCATACACCCAGTGGTCCCTAACCCCTATACACTTTTGGGGCTCATTCCTGCTGAAGCCACTTTCTTCACTTGTGACACCTTAAGGATGCCTTTTTCTGCATCCGCCTGGCCCCTCAGAGACAATTGATTTTTGCCTTCCAATGGGAGGACCCTAAAAATGGTGACAGGGGCCAATTAACCTGGACTAGGTTACCTCAAGGGTTCAAAAACTCCCCAACCAATTTTGGCACTGCATTAGCCTCTGACTTAGAAGCTTTCCCAGCAGATCAATATGACTGTGTCCTGCTTCAGTATGTGGATGACTTGTTATTAGCTAGGAAGTCCCGGGAGGGTTGCATGGAAGGGACTCAGCAGCTCCTTACCCTCCTATGGAAAGCCGGCTACAAGGTCTCGAGAAAAAAGGCCCAGATCTGTCAAGAAAGGGTTAAATATCTTGGCTTCCACTTATCTCAGGGGCAGCGTCAGCTCGGCCCAGAGAGAAAGCAGGCCATTTGCTCTATCCCGACTCCCACAACCCGATGGCGGGTTTGAGAGTTTCTCGGGGCTGCAAGTTTCTGTAGGATCTGGATACCTAACTTTTCAGTCTTGGCAAAACCCCTCTATGAGGCTACAAAGCGGGGAGAAAGGGAACCCCTGATGTGGGAGTCAGTACAGCAAAAGGCTTTCGAGGAAATAAAGCGTGCACTTACTAATGCGCCTGGTTTAGGGCTCCCAGACATGACCAAGCCCTTTTTTCTGTATGTCCATGAGCGCACTGGTATTGCAGTGGGAGTACTGACTCAGATGTTGGGATCATGGCATCGCCCGGTGGCATCTCTCTCCAGGCAACTTGACTCTGTGGCCCAAGGCTGGCCCCCTGCCTACAGGCACTAGTAGCCACAGCACTTTTAGTGTCTGAGGCTGACAAGTTAACTATGAGACAGGAATTAACAGTTTGAGTGCCACATTCAGTATTAACATTAATGGAATACAAAGGACAATACTGGCTCACCAACGCCAGGATGGTCAGATATCAGGGAATGCTATGTGAGAATCCCCGCATTCACCTAGAAGTAGTGCAGACCCTGAACCCTGCAACCCTATTGCCTGTTGGGCCAGGCCAGCCAGACCATGACTGCATTGAAGTCATGGATGCGGTGTTCTCCAGCAGACCAGACTTGCGGGACCAGCCTCTCAAAGACCCTGATGCTGAATATTTCACTGACGGTAGCAGTTTTATAGAAAGGAGGGAACGTCTTGCAGGATATTCCGTGGTGACTCTAAACTCTGTCATTGAAGCAGAGGCCCTGCCGAAGGGGACTTCGGCACAAAAGGCAGAGCTAATTGCTTTAACCCGAGCCCTCCAACTGGCAGCAGGGATACGAATTAAGGGAGTCTTTATTACCGGCTAGGACTGCACAGAGTTAACACAGAACTGTAAATGTGTAGCCCTGAGTCCAGGGACTGAGGGGTTTTTATAATAAGCAAGCAGGCAAGCGAACAGTACAGAAGCAGAATTGAGTGGTTATTGTAAAAAGGCTACAAAGTGATAAAGAGCGGCCCTTACCCTGGTGTGTAAGAAAACTTTCGTTATTTTGAAGGCAGCGTTTTGGGTCGTGGGGGGTTTCAAAGGAATAGTTATAATCTCGAGGACAAAGTATGCAAACTGTGTCATAAATAACCATTAACAGGTAACATTAACCCTTGTTTTCTCATTTGTTTTTCCATACACCTGAGGATAGTCACGTAGCCCTCCGACTGCAGGCTCAGAAGGTAAACTCTGGGTCAAGATGGAAGGACTGAGGCTAAATTCATGTGCAACAATTCTAACCATAATTGTGATGCAGAAAAGAAGCATATCTGGACTTAGAGCCTGCAAGTAAATAACAAGGTACAGGGAATACAAGTAAAGACAATAAAGTTATGAATAGGGTCACACCTGAGCAGTCCTGCAACCGGGTAGTGATGGTCACACTTACTTCCCGCCCTTTAGGGTAAAGAGTTCCCTATTAGTTTTCACTATCAGAGCAATGGAAACAGCAACATTTGGAAATCAGGTTCGCATGCACTGGTCTGGTTACTGCACATCCTGTGTACAGTCCAGCCATCCTGCTCCTGATTGTACACTCTGGAGGATCTTTGGCCCGTGTGTTGCAGAAGACACGTGCACTAACGTTTACAGAAACAACTGGAATGATCACATAAAACATAAATGGGAAAATAGCAAAATAGTGTGGCTCACAAAATGTAAAACTTTACAGCAGTAAAAATGAGTGAACTACACCTCCCCCATCAGAGGTAAATCAACTAGGGGCACCTGGGTACCTCAGTTGGCTAAGTGCTCGACTTTGGCAGGTGACTGTCTTCTGGTTCAAGCGTTTCGTAAGTTCAAGCCCTATGTCAGGCTCTGTACTGATGGCTCAGAGCCTGGAGCCTGATTCAGATCCTGTGTCTCACTCTCTCTTTCTGCCCCTCCCTCTTGCGCTCTCTCTCTCTCAAAAATAAATGAACATAAAAAATTTTTTAAAACGTCAACTAGGCCTTGAAGAACCTAAAATTAAGTCCTCCATTAAGAGCAACCTCGGGCTGCACGTAGCCCCAGTCCCAGTTCCAGGAAAAGCCTCCGATTGTTCAAGGCTAAAGCCATCCTCGGACCGCCCTCAGGTCAGGTAATTAAAAAAACATTCCTATGGTCTGACTCAAGGCTGGGAACTGCAAACAATTATTTTATACAAACTAGCCAATTTCTCACCGCTTGCCTGAACCCCACGTGGGCCCTTTGAACTCACCTCATAACTGGTCATTTTCAAAGGATTCTCAAAAGTTATGATTGGGTCCCACCAAAAGTAATGTATCTAACCTCACAGATACTGAATGGTCAAAGCTGTTACCATGGGTGCTGTACAATTATAATTGGTGCTTAGATGATGATGCTATACATACTGTAACACCCCCATCCCTTACTCCTTAAAAACCCTGTTCGCTATTGTTCTTCACTTCACCTTGCTGCCACTACACCGGTAGGTGGGTGAGCCCCTGCTTGAGCTTGTAATAAAGACCCTTTTGTATTTGCATCGGTGCCGGCTCCTTGGAGGTCTCTGGGACTCACAATTCGGGAACACAACCTGACACTGAGTCACCGAAAAATATCTGCAACATATGTTCACTTACAGGAAGGTACAGGCAAAAAAGCAACAATATTTGGTGGTGGTGGGGAAATATATACACTTAGTATATCTTTAGAGCAAGTCAAAGGAATTGTAACCAGGAGTCTTAGAACAGAGGTTACACGGGGCTTGGGGGGACTGGGGATGGTCCAGGGGGCTTCATTCCTTCTGTTTCTTGTCCCAGTGCGGGTGCCCAGAGGTTGACTGTATCAGAACTCCTTCAACTGGCATTTTTCAAACTGGAGTTTACTAACAATTCCAGGTTAATATTTTAAAAGAAATTCATACCAAGGATGCTTTGTAAGAACTATTTTCATTGGAACAAAACCACAGCCAATTATTCTGAACCATGTTAGAGAAAGGATACATAAAGTGATACACATAGGTCATTTGACCTTTTGCTCACTGGCCTCTCTATTGATTTCAGGCATACAATGTTGCATATGGTGTGCAGGCAATTGTATCCTGGGAAGCATTTGATGGGTCACATTAACCTCACATTCAACTGGATTCAATACATTCACAGAATGAAAAAGGACATTATTGTTCCATGTAATTTAAGGTGGAAATCATACAAAGGAATAACCACTGATGAAACAGCAAATTTTGAATGCAAATGACAACAAATAGAACTGTCTAAAAAATTTTAGTACATAGCAACAATTTTTTTAGAATTTGTTGACACCTAAATCTCTTCTACTAAATCTCATTGAACACCATTGTGAGAGATGTTAAATTTATCACGGATATTCAATTTATATAACCTTCTCATTACTACTTTTCAATGAAAAGCTTCAAGCATTCAATAAAAATAATGAGTGAAAGAATCGTTTGACTTATAAAATCCAAAACCAATATTTAATTTTAATTTTGGTTTTAACGTGTACCTAAATCCTTTGACATCCTCCTTCCAGAGGTGGATTTGAATGCCCTTCTCTTGGGTGTGGGCTGCACTGACTGATTCACTTCTAACAGGCAGAAGAGGCTGAGGTAATGGTGTGTGACCCTGGGCCCCAGGACATAAAACACATGGCAGCTTCCAGATGGGTTTCTCTCTCTCTCTCTCTCTCTCTCTCTCTGTCTTTCTCTCTCTGATTACTTGCTTTGGTAGGAGAAGACAACTAGTTGTCTTTAGCCATTTAAGGTAAAAGTCCACAAGGACCTGAGGCCTCTTAGGACCATCTAGGAAGGAAAGGAGGCCTCTTCCAACAGCCTCGTGAGGAAGCCTTGTTTCCTGTGAATCCTCCAGCCCCACTTAGGCGATCAGATGGTGCAGTCCTGGCAGACAACTTGACTGTGACCTTGAGAGAGGCCCTGAGCCAGCAGCGCCCAGGTGACTCTCTCCTGGTTTCCTGACCCTGGGTATCTGTGGGAGACACTGAACACGTGTTGTTCTGAGCTGCTGAGTCTCGGGTAACTTGTGATGCAGCCACACATAACTGCTGCAGGGTCCAAAGAACAGAACGAACTATCCCACTTTTCTTTCTATTGGCTCTACCTTAACTACGAGGTGTTAAACATCATCAATTGTTTTTTTTTAATTTTTTAAATAATTTTATTTATTTCTGAGAGAGAGAAAGAGAGACAGCGTGAACAGGGGAGTGTCAGAGAGAGAGGGAGAAACAGATCCTGTCTGAAACAGGCAACAGGCTCTGAGTTAGCTGTCAGCACAGAGCCCGACGTGGGGCTAGAACCCACAAACTGTTGAGATCACTACCTGAGCCGAAGTTGGATGCTCAACTGACTGAGCCACCCAGGTGCCCCATCAGTTGGTTTTAAGATTTAAGAAGAATATCTATATCTAAGGGTTCAGAATACATATTATTATTCAGACAATCTATTTATTTTAACTTTGATCTCTGACTGTGATCCATTAGACAAAGAGGAAGAATCGGGCTGTCCTGGGGAAGATTGCAAGATGGCTGCCCTAACCAACCTCAGGTTGTTCATATTCTCCCAGTTGTTGGATCAAACATAATCCAGGCGCTAGTGTGAAGGGACTTTGCATGTGCAGTTAAGGGTCATATTGTTGCAGGATTCTCGCACAGAGAGTCGTGACACCGAGGCTTTTCTTTCCAGGAAGCAATTTTATTCGTGCCGGCACTGCTCAGTTGGGTTCATACCCAAAGAACTGAGCGGCCCACATCACGTGGCATAGTTTTTTATTTTAATACATTTTCTATTTCTTTGTCTCCCATATATGGTAACACACATAAACATGCAGTCTGATTAAGTTGTCTGTTTACAAGAACATGGGGGATGTAGGCACCTGGATGCATATCTAGGTGACCTTGAAGTCTTCTCTCCTCTCTTCATTTTTTTTTCTCTCTCCTTAGGGAGGGGTTCCTACCACAATATCAGCTGAATTAAAACTGTATGGTTATTGTGAGTAATCCTCTCTTCATCAAGTGAGCCCTTAATAGGATGGGGTTCTTCCTGATGGGGTAGAGTGAGCAGGACTCAGTGTGAGGGAGGCCTTGACAATGGAAGAGGGCACCAGGCAAGCAGTGCTGGTGGCTGCAGGAGCTGAGAGCAGCATCCCACTGACTTCGTGTAAGGAAGTGGGGACCACACTCCTCCAGCTCCAGAAAAGAGAATTCTGCCAGCAGCTCTGTGCAAGCTTGGAGGGGACTTTGAGCTGAGGTGCAAACACTGCCTGTGACACCCAAGAGAGAACTCTCAGCGTCACGCCGGACTGCTGACCTGCGGAACTGGGACACATGGACGGGTGCTGAGGTAAGTCACTATGGTTGTGGGAATTTGTTCTGTGGCAATAGAAAACCACTGCACAGCCTCAGTGTCCATAGCACAGAGGTCTTGCTCCTGGAATGAATTTATGAGCCCTCAGGTACACTAGTGGTGTGAAATAAAATCTTTCCTCATTTTTGCTTATATATTTTTCATTTTATGATTTTGTATGATGGAATTAAATTCTTTGAAAAATATTTTTTAATTAAAAATTTTTTAGGTTTATTTATTTATGAAAGATAAAGATAGCATGAATGAGATGGGGGCAGAGCAAGAGGGAGACACAGAACCCAAAGCAGGCTCCAGGCTCTGAGCTATCAGCCCATAGTCCGATGAGCTAGCCGACTGAGCCTCCCAGGCTCCCCATTTCCTTGAAAAAATTTTTAAACATTTATTTTTTGAGAGAGAAGGACAGAGCATGAGTCAGAGAGAGACAGAGAGGGAGGGGGAGATACAGAATCTGAAGCAGACTCCACATTTTAACTGTCAGCATAGAGCCCAACATGGGGCTCAAACTCACAAACTGTGAGATCATGACTTGAGCCAAAGTCAAAAGCTTAATGGACTGAGCTACGTAGGTGCTCATGGAATTAAATTATAATAGCTTCATTCATTCATTCATTCATTCATTCATTCATTCATTCATTTAAAAACAATTAATTTAGTGCCTAGTATGCATAGGAAGGCTTTCTATGCTGCAGAGACAGCTTTCACCAAAATAGCCTAAAGCCCCTTTACTCATGGGCCCCACATTCTAGAGGCTTCCCAAGAGTGAGATGGAGCCAC
This sequence comes from Hyaena hyaena, assembly GCF_003009895.1. Classification (NCBI taxonomy): domain Eukaryota; kingdom Metazoa; phylum Chordata; class Mammalia; order Carnivora; family Hyaenidae; genus Hyaena; species Hyaena hyaena. Next base: position 817,075 of record NW_024081455.1, on the reverse strand, counting down.
TTGAGCACTTTCAGTGGGGAAATGACACCTTCTGACTCACATAAGCAGGATCGCTGACCCCTGTGGGGAAAAGAGCCCTGGGTGGCAGGTATTGGGTGGCACCAGTGCCCCAATCCAGGAGTGAGAGGGTGGTGGAGACTAAGGGGAGGAGAGGGCCTGTGAGATGAGAGAGACAGAGAGAAGGGCTGCAGATGCCTGTGTTATGCCCGATTCGCGAGTCCTCAGAGACCACCAAGGAGCTGACACCGATGTAAGTACAAAAGGGTCTTTATTACAAGCTCAAGCAGGGACTCACCCATGTACCAGTGTAGAGGCAGCAGAGTGAAGCCCCGAACAATAGCGAGCAGGATTTTTAAGGGGTAAGGGATGGGGGTGTTACAGTGCACACGTTGTACTTATGGCATCATCACATAAGCACCAATTACGATTGTACAGTACCCATGGTAACAGCTTTGACCATTCAGTATCTGTGAGGTGTTCGTTACTTTTGGTGGGACCCAATCATGATTTTTGAGAATCCTTTGAAAATGACCAATTATGAGGTGAGTTCAAAGGGCCCAGGTGGGGTTCAGGCAAGCAGTGAGTGATTGGCTGGTTTGTACAGAGTAACTATCTGCAGTTCCTAGCCCTGACTCAGACCATAGGAATGTTTTTAACTTCTTTTGTTTAGCTGATCTGAGAGCGGTCCGAGGGTGGCTTCAGCCTTGAGCAATCTGAGGCTTTTTCTGTAACTGGGGCTACGTGCAGCCCAAGGTTGCTCTTAGTGGAGGCCTTAATCTCAAAATGATGTTACTTAGGCTCTTTACCTGATGAGGAAATAGAGAGATAAGGAATTCTAAGCACTGGAATTCTCAGATTTAAATATGTTGTTATACAGATTTTTAATAAATCTATATAGACAGAGCTTAGCAACATATTCATTACATCCAGTATTTACTAGACTCTAGGGGGGCTACCTGAAAACCAATGACTTCCTTACGTTCAGCAGGGTGGAGAAAATGGTGCCAATAATAACCCAATACAATATTCCTTAGGTTTTCATTCACAAACAGAGGCAGTGCACGAACACTGGTGAAGGGCGTTTTCACTGCACTAAATACTTGCAACTTTGAAGGGACTCATGGTTGCACACTCTGGTTGAAATATACTGTATAATGGATATTTTCTGTATTCTTGATGCTCTGGTATATGTGGCCTCCGTAACTGGGGCGAACTCTCCCTCACCGGGCTGGACAATTCTTAGAGACAGCTAAGTGCTTGCCCAGGAGCACGCCTTTCCTTCTCTAACTAAACAATTCAGATCCCCTCTTCTGAACTATCTCTCAGTCAGGTGCATACACTCCAGGATGCAGTATCTCTCTGCTCCGGTGACGCAGGGCCAGCTAGCAGACTTCTAGAGACAACTCCTGTCACCCAGAGCCCACTGATACCATTATTCAGATGAGTCAATTCTAAAATGTTTCCCCAGCCCTCCTTCCCTTTCTCAAGGAAAACACAACAAGGCTCTGAGCCATGCTTTCTTCCTCTCCTTCTGCCCCCTGGCTCTCTTAGGTGTTTCCCATGTGGCCCTGTGTGCTGAGCCATGCCCCTCCTCTCACAAAATATAGGTAAGAAATTTTCCCTCAATGGCATCAGCCTCTCCAGCTGTCACTTGATAAATCAAGGCCCAGGCACAGATCACATACAGTAATAAACTGTCCTTCTATGTGCTGCTTTGTGTTGAGGATTATCTGGGACTCCCAGACAGAGCTATGGAATGAAGATCATTTTAAAATACAAAAACCCTCAGTCATGGTTTGGGAAAGTGAAAATTACAGCTTTGGTTATTGCAAGCCTAAGGCTGTTTAGACAAATGTATCTAGGAATGGCAAAATCAGTATTCTGACACATTAGAGTCCTGATCATTCAGTGGTGATCTAGATTATGGTTAGTAAACAAAAAGCAAACTGGCTTCTGTGAGGATTTAGCTGGTGTCCCAGGCACAGGTGCCCTAGGTTTAGAGAGGAAACCGTTGTTTCTGTACCAACTACCCTAAAGCCAGCTCTCTCTCTGACCTCAAATTCCCTGGGAGTACGTCTCCTTCTAAAACATCCAGGAGGTTATTTCCTTGGCTGTAGAGAAGCTTTTTATTTGGGTGCAGTCCCAGTGGTTTATTTGTGCTGTGGTTTCCCTTGCCTCAGGAGACACATCTAGAAAGAAGGTGTCACCGCCCATGTCAAAGAAATTACTGCGTGTGCTCTCTTCTCAGATTTTTATGGTTTCAGGTCTCACATTTAGATCTTTACCCTATCTTAATTTATTTTCGTGAATGGTGTGAGAAGTGGTCTTACTCTTATTTTTGCATATTGTTCCCTGATGAGAGCTCCTGGTGATGTATGGAATTGGTGAATCACTTTGTTGTACACGGAACTCCTCACCTTCAGGATCCAAGGAGGGGGGCAGGGAAGAATTCTAGTGTCAATCCCATTTTCCTCCTTTTTTGTGGAGCCAGCAAGAGGTACAGCCCCAACCCCAGGGGAGGTCAGGAAGCTTGGAGGCCCCACATACCTGCTTCCTGCAAGGTCTCTTTCCCTTTCTCCAGGTGCCTGCAGAGCCACCACAGGTAACACTCCAGTGCTATGGTCGCCTCCCACTTGTGCCAATGATCTGAGCCTCCTCCTTAGCAAATTGCTCAAACCAGCTGAGGAAGATGGCATCAAACCCTAGTTGCAGCTGGAAGTCCCATGGAAGGTGTGAGACCTTGGTTCTACCCTGTAGCCACCCCCTACCACTATATTCCCCGCCCACCCAGGGCTGCCCCTCCCACTAGCCCCCCCACCCCCAACCCCCGCAGTCAGTCCCTGCCCTGCAGCCAGGCTCCCATTGCCTCACTCTTCATGACACTCTGGGTCTGCAGCCTTTCTCTCTGTCTCTCTCATCCCTCAGAGCCTCTCCTCCCCTCAGTCTCCACCACCCTCTCCCTCCTGGATTGGGGCACTGGTGCCACCCCATCACCTGCCACCTGGGGCCGTTTTCCCCACAGGGGTCAGTGATCCTGCTAATGTGAGTCAGAAGGTGTCATTTCCTCACTGAAAATGCTCCAGTGGCTCCGTCTCACTCTTGGGAAGCCTCTAGAATGTAGAGCACATGAACACAGGGGCTTTGGGCTATTTTGGTGAAAGCTGTCAACACAGCATAAAAAGACATTCCTGGTGCATAGTAGCCTCTAAATTGTTTTAGAGGTAAAGGGGTAAGAGGCGGAGAGTCCAGGTCGGGGAGGGGTTTCCAGGAAGGAAGACAGGAGAAAGGGCTGAGTCCAGTCTGGTGTCTCTACCTGGTTTCTCCAGAAAGGCCCTCCACTGGAACTCCGGGAAACAGTGTGACAGAGAGAGCTCCCTGCAAGAGGAGAGGGCTGGGCACAGTCCCTGGTCCCCTGGGGGGCGTGGCTCTTAGGGTCCAAGGCACAAGGACACAAATGAAGGGAAGCCAGGTGTTGGGGAGTCCCTATCTCCCCTGGTTTCATTTCTCCCTGTCACAGCCCGTTCAGGCCCCCCTGCCTGGGACTCATGAAGAGGCTGCTGTTCACACTCGTTTGTCTGTCTGGTTTCTAGAGAAGACTATCAGCTTCACTGTGGTCCCTGACCTGTTCTGGCCACCAACACGCTGAGACTTAGATCCTCCAGAGAATGGGGATCCTGGGACCTTGAACCCTCCTCCTGGTGCTTTCAGAGGCCTGGCCAAGACCCTGACCTGGGACAGTGAGTGTGAGGTCAGAAGGAAAAGGACTCTTATGAGTAGTTAGCAAGAGGACTGTCTAGCGGGGACGCTAACCACCTGGGAAGGGGGCTTCTGTCCACACCCCAAACCCCCACCGGTCCCAAGCCCCACCCTGGCCTGTCTTCCCAGGTGCCTCCCCGACTCCGCCCTGCTCTTCCCCACTCGGGTACCCCTCCCCCTGCTTTTCAGGCCTCTTCCACCGGGGACCGGGGCCCTGCGTCCGGAGGAGAGTTGGCCGGGGTCTCAGCCCCTCTATGTCCGCAGGCTCCCACTCACTGAGGTGTTTCCATAACGCGGTGTCCCAGCATGGCCTCAGGAGGCGCTGCACGTCTCGGTGGCCACATGGACGAGACATAGTTCTGTGATTCCCAGCGACGCTGAGAGTCTGAGGGTGGAGCCGTGGGCACCGTGGGTGGAGCAGGAGGGACCACAGTTTGGGAGGAGCAGACCGAGATCGCCGAGGTGCACGGACAGACCTTCCTGCTGACCTTGCACTCCGCCCTCCACGACTATGACCAGAGCGAGTCTGGTGAGTGACTGGGGCCCGGGTCCATGTCACGAGACCCTGAATCCCCCCTGGACCGGCTGGGGTCTCCTCAAGTCCCTAAGTCTGAGATTCACCGCAAAGCCAGGAGACCCTCCGGCCCCCCAACCCCGGATGAGCTCTCGGGGATTCAATCGGATTTTGTATAGTTTCTGAGGTCTTTGACCAATCACCGCGGTAGCAGTCCTGCAGGGTGAGGTGGGGGTGAGGCGGCGACTGCGGGGGCCGGGATAGTGGGCGGGGCTGCCCGCCCGCCGGGGAAGAGATAGTGGGAGGGGCTGGCTACCGAGGGGGCCAGGGTCTCAAACCTTCCAAGGGACTTCCGGCTGCAACTTGGGGTCCGATGGGAGCCTCCACCAAGGGTTTGAGCATTCGCCTCTGAGGGCGCCTGGTACAGCGCCCTGAGGGAGGACCTGAGTTCCTGGAGGGCAGCTGAGGAGGTGGCTCAGGTCTTAGGCGCCAGTGGGAGAGGCCAGAGCGGCCGAGCACTACAGGGTGTTACCTGCAGAAGGAGGGCATGCTGTGGCTCCTCAGGTACCTGGAGAAAGGAATAAAAACCTTGAGGGAAGAAGAATGTGGGGCCCCTAGGCCTCTGGATCTCTCCTAAGGCTGGGGCTGTACCTCCTGCTGGCCCCACTAAAAAGGGAGGAAAACGGGATTGACACCAGAATTCTTCCCTGCCCCCCTCCTTGGATCCTGAAGGTGAGAGGTTACCCTGGGTTTTCAGATCTTGTCCCAGAGAGAGACGGCTCAGAGGACCCACCCTTCTCTCAGGACACTGAGGGGATCCAGTCTCTAAGGAAGTAGAGTCGGTTATCTCCGAAAGAATTTCATAGCAGTTTCTCTGACCCTGGTATTCACCTTGGGCACCGCTGGGTGACTTCCTCCCCCAGGCCTTGCTCTCCGTCCCATGCCCATCTTCGTTGGAGGGCTGACTCCAGGTGTTATGAGCCACTGGGCCTCCTCTACCGTCAGGACTAGAAGTCTCTGTTGACCCACTCAGAGACCCTGAGCCTCCTTCCCTAGGCTGTCTTACTTACCCTGCCTCCGGACCTTCCCGAGGGATGGAAAGTTACCTGAGATCCTGGAGTTCAGTCTGGGGTGTGAGTCTTGCACTCCCTCTGCCCACCCCCACTGTCCTCTCCACTCTCAGCAAGGGCACAAGAGTTTGTGACCCTTCTCCTCAGATCCTCCACAGACACATGGGACCCACCACCCCATCTCTGACCATTGGGGACCCTGAGGTGCTAGCTTTGGGCTTCTACCTGACTGAGATTACTGTGACCTGGCAGTGATGGGGAGGACCTGACCCAGGACACGGGCCTTGTGGACACCAGGCCTTCAGGGGACGGGACCTTCCAGAAGTGGGCAACTGCGGTGGTGCCAACTGGAGAGGAGCAGAGATACACGTGCCTGTGTGGTACGAGGAGCTGCAGGAGCGTGTCACCCTGAGATGGAGTACAAAGGGGGGTGAAGGGGTGGGTTCTGTTCTCAGACAACGGAACACACGACGCCCTCTGTAGACCTTCAGCGGGAACAGAAGTGAGGCCCGGGAGTCAGAACTCTCACCTTCCCTTTCCCTCCCTGAACCCTGCCTCACTCCAGCCTCCCCAGCATTGGAATCATTGCTGGTCTGGCTGTCCTTGGAGCTGTGGTCAGTGGACCTGTGACCTGGAGGAGGAAGAGCCCCGGCAGGGAAAGGGGTGAGGTCTGAGTTTTCTTGCACGAGGTGAGGGGAGGGAGGTGGGGGTAAGGGGAGTATCAAGCCATATGTAATGTTCCAATGTCTTGCCTCAGTCCTGGGAGGCAACATCCACATACATGTGCTTACCCAGTCGGGACCCTGTCTTCTAACACTCTTTGGAAAATCACACCTGAAAAAGAGAGAAAATGTTCACCTTGATGCCCCTGGTGATGGGACCTGATACCCAGAGGTCATGCACAGAGGGGAGGCCCTGCTGCACGCAGCCCTCCAGGAGGGTTGGATCTAGTTTCTACATGTCCTCTTACTTCACATTATGTAATATTGCCCTGGGTTTGTAGCTAAAGTTCTGGAAATGTCTTTGCAGTCCAGAATTTCGGGGGTCCCTTTAGGACCTCACGGCCCAGCCTTCTCCCTGGCCTCTGACATGATGTTTTCTACTACAGGGGGAAAAAGATGGAGGTACACTCAGTCTGCAAGTAAGTATGGAGAGGTGATCCCTGAGACCCTAGTGTAGAGGAGATGCCATTAGGAGCTCACCCACCCCATGGCTCCTCCTTTAGTCTCCTCTCCTGGGGCTCTGGCCATGTCCTGTTGGTTCTGTGGCTGTGACCGTGCCCAGGACTCTGATATGTTTCTCAAGGCTTCTAAAGCTGAGAACTTCAGGTGGCTGGTGGCTCAGTAGGTTAAGCATCCAACTTCAGCTTGGGTCATGATCTCACAGTTTGTGAGTTCGAGACCCACATCAGGCTCTCAGCCCCTCTATGTCCCATGCACGGATTAAAGAGGCAGAAAGGAGAATAAATGATTTAGAAGACACAATTATAGAATTAGAATAAACTGAGAAAAAAAGAGACAAACTGATCCAGGAACAAGAAAGAAGAGTTCAAGAGCTCAGTGATACAATCAAAGGGAACAATATCTGTATCATAGGATCCCAGAAGAGGAAGAGAGAGGAAAAGGTGCTGAAGGAGTCCTGGAACATATTATAGCAGAGTACTTCCCCAACCTGGGGAGGGAAGTAGATGTTGAAATTCAAGAGGCACAGAGAACTCCACTCAGATGTAATTTGAATCGATCTTCTGCACGACATATCATAGTGAAAATGGCAAAATATAAGGACAAAGAGAGAATTCTGAAAGCAGCTAGGGAGAAAAGGGCCCTAACATACAAAGGGAAACCTATCAGTATGGTGACAGACCTATCTACTGAAACTTGGCAGGACAGAAAGGAATGGCAAGAGATCTTCAATGTGATGAACAGAAAAAATATGCAGCCAAGAATCCTCTATCCAGCAAGCCTGTCATTCAAAAAGGAGAGATAAAAGTCTTTCCAAATAAACAAAAATTAAAAGAATTTGTCACCACTAAACCAGCCCTACAAGAAGTTCTGAGGGGGACTCTCTGAGGGAAATGTTGAAAGGAACACAAGATGCTAGAGACACACCACACACATGAATCCCACAAAAGACACAATGACTCTAAACCCATATATTTCAATAATAACACTGAATGGAAATGGAATAAATGTCCCAATCAAAAGGCATAGGGTAGCAGAATGGATAAAAAAACAAAATCCATCTATTTTCTGTCTACAAGAAACTCATTTTAGCTGAGAACAAACTGAGGACTCATGGGTGTGGGGGGATGGGGGGTGGGCATGGAGGAGGGCACTTGTGGGGATGAGCACTGGGTGTTATATGGAAACGAACTTGACAAACTATTTGTAAAAAATAATGTAAAAAAAATAAAAAATAAAAATAAAAAAATAAAATAAAATTTAGGAAGTGAGTTCCAGAAGATAGAAAAAAAAAGAAAAAAAAAAAGAAACTCGTTTGAGACAGGAGGACACCCTTAGATTGAAAGTAAGGGGATGGAGAAATATCTATCATGCTACAGGAAGTAAGAAAAAGCTGGAGTAACTATACTTATATCAGACAAACTGGACTTTAAAGTAAAGACAGTAACAAGGGATGAAGAAGGGCTTATATAATAATTAAAGGGTCTATCCAACAGGAAGAGCTAACAATCATAAATGTCTACGCACCAAATATGGGAGCACCTAAATACATGAAAAAATTAATCACAAACAGAAACAGTCTTATCGATAAGAATGTGCTAATAACAGGGGACTTTAATACTCCACTTACTGCAATGGACAGATCAACTAGACAGAAAATTAATAAAGACACAATGGACTTAAACGGCACATTGGACCAGATGGATCTGACAGATATATTTAGAACTCTACATCCTGGGGCTATGGAATTCACATTCTTCTCAAGTGCGCATGGCACATTCTCCAAGATAGATCACATACTGGGACATAAAGCAGCCCTCCATAAATATAAAAGAATAGAGATCATACCATTCACACTTTCAGATTACAATGCTATGAAACTTGAAATCAATCACAGAAAAAAGTCTGGAAAACCCCCAAAAACAGGGAGGTTAAAGAACACCCTACTAAAGAACAAATGGGCCAATCAGGCAATTAGAGAAGAAATTTAAAAATATATAGAAACAAATGAAAATGAAAATACAACAATCCAAACTCAAATGGAATGCAGTGAAAGCAGTCTTAAGACGAAAGTACATTGTACTCCAGACCTATTTCAAGAAATTAGAAAAAGCACAAGTGCAAAATCTAACAGCGCAGCTAAAGCTACTAGAGAGAGAGCAACAAGAGCACCCCAAACCCAGTAGAAGAAGAGAAATAATACAAATCAGGGAAGAAATAAACAGTATAGAAACCAAAGAAACAGTTGAAGAGATCAATGAAACCAAGAGCTGGATTGTTGGAAAAATAAACAAAATTGACAAACCTATAGACTGGCTTCTCAAAAAGAAAAGAGAGAGCACTCAAATAGACAAAATCATGAATGAAAATGGACTGATTACAACCAACCCCTCAGAAATACGAGCAATATCAGGGAATACTATGAAAAACTATATGCCAACAAACTGGACAACTTAGAAAAAATGGACAAATTCCTAAACACACACTCACTACCAAAATTCACACTGGAAGACATAGAAAACCTGAACAGAACCATAACCAGGGAGGAAATCGAATCAGCTATCAAAAATCTCCCAACAAATAAGAGCCCTAGGCCAGATGGCTTCCCTACGGAATTCTACCAGAAATTTAAAACAGAATTAATACCCATTATTCTCAAACTATTCCAAAAAATAGAAATCGAAGGAAAACTTCCAGACTCATTTTATGAAGCCAGCATCACTTTGGTTCCCAAACCAGACAGAGACCCAGAAAAAAAGAAGAACTACAGGCCAATATCCTTGATGAATACGGTTGCAAAAATCCTCAACAAGATACTTGCAAATAGAATCCAACAGCACATAAAAAGAATTATCCACCAAGATCAAGTGGGATTCATTCCTGGGTTACAGGGCTGGTTCAATATTCGCAAATCAATCAATGTGATCCATCACATCAACAAAAGAAAAGATAAAAACCATATGATCCTGTTTATAGATGCAGAAAAAGCATTTGACAAAATACAGCATCCCTTCTTAATAAAGACCCTCGAGAAAGTCGGGATAGAAGAAACTTACTTAAACATCATAAAACCCATCTATGAGAAGCCTTCAGCTAACATCATCCTCAGTGGGGAAAAACTGAGAGTTTTCCCCCTGAGATCAGGAACACTTCAGGGATGTCTACCCTCACCACTGTTGTTTAACATAGTGCTGGAAGTCATAGCATCAGCCATCAGACAACGAAAGGAAATAAAAGGCATCAGAATTGGCAAAGAAGAAGTCAAACTTTCACTTTTTGCACACGACATGATACTCTACATAGAAAACTCGACAGACTCCAAAAGAAGCCTACTAGAACTGATCCAAGAATTCAGAAAAGTTGCAGGGTACAAAATCAACGTACAGAAATCAGTTGTATTTTATACACCAACAATGAAGCAACAGAAAGAGAAATCAAGAAACTGATCCCATTCACAATTGCACAAAAAAACTATAAAGTACCTAACCAAGGATATAAGAGATCTGTATGATGAAAACTATAGAAATCTTATGAAGGAAATTGAAGAAGACACAAATAAATGGAAAAACATTCCATGCTCATGGATTGGAAGAATAAATATAGTTAAAATGTCATTACTACCCAAAGCAATCTACACATTCAATTCAATCCCAATCAAAATTGCGCCAGCATTCTTCTCAAAACTAGAACAAAGTATCCGAAAATTTGTATGGAACCACAAAAGACCCCGAATAGCCAAAGTAATATTGAAGAAGAAAACCAACACGGGAGGCATCACCATCCCAGACTTTAGCTTCTACTACAAAGCTGTCATCATCAAGACAGTATGGTATTGACACAAAAACAGACACACAGACCAATGGAACAAAACTGAGAACTCAGAATTGGTCCCGAAAGTATACAGCCAACTAATCTTTGACTAAGCAGGAAAGAGTATTCAATGGAAAAAAAGACAGCCTCTTTATCAGATGGTGTTGGGAGAACTGGACACAACATGCAGAAGAATGAAACTAGATCATTTTCTCACAGCATACACAAAAATAAACTCAAAATGGATAAAGGACCTGAATGTGAGACAGGAAACCATCAAAACCCTAGAGGAGAAAGCAGGAAACAACCTCTTTGACCTCCACCGCAGCAATTTCTTACTTGACATATCCCCAAAAGCAAAAGAACAAGGGCAAAAATGAACTATTGGGACCTCATCAAGATAAAAAGCTTCTGCACGGAAAGGAAACAATCCATAAAACAAATAGGCAACCGACGGAATGGGAAAAGATAGTGGCAAATGAGATATCAGATAAAGGGTTAATATCCAAAATCTATGAAGAACTCACCAAACTCTACACGCAAAAAACAAACAATCCAGTGAAGAAATAGGCAGAAGATATGAACAGACACTTCTCCAAAGAGGACATCCAGATGGCCAACAGATACATGAAACGATGCTCAGCATCCCTCTTCATCAGGGAAATAAAAATCAAAACCACACTGAGATACCTTCTCATGCCAGTCAGAGTGGCTAAAATGAGCAAATCAGAGGACTCTAGATGCTGGCGAGGATGTGGAGAAACGGGAACCCTCCTATACTGTTGGTGGGAATGTAAACTGGTGCAGCCTTTCTGAAAAACAGTGTGGAGGTTCCTCAAAAAAGTAACAGTAGAACTCCCCTATGACCCAGCAATAGCACTGCTAGGAATTTCCCCAAGGGATACATGAGTGCTGATGCATAGGGGCACATGTACCCCAATGTTCATAGCAGCACTCTCAACAATAGCCAAAACAGGGAAAGAGCCTAAGTTTCCATCAACGGACGAATGGATCCAGAAGATGTGGTTTATCTATACGATGGAATACTACATGGCAATGAGAAAGAATGAAATCTGACCATATGTAGCAACATGGATGGAAATTTAGGGTGGTATTCTGAGTGAAATAAGTGAGGCAGAGAAGGACAGCTACCATATGTTTGCACGTAGAGGAGGATTAGGAGGAACTTAACGGAGGACCATGGAGGAGAAGAAGGGGGGAAATAGTGGGGGAGAGGGAGAGAGGCAAACCATGAGAGACTCTTGAATGCTGAAAACAAACTGAGGACTGAAGGGTGTGGGGGCCAGGGAGGATGATGGACATGGAGGCGGGCACTTGTTGGGATGACCACTGGGTGTTGTTGGAAACCAACTTGATGATAAACTATTTATAAAAATAAATACATAAATAAAAATAAAATCTTAGGAAAAAAACAAACATTTGAAGTCACTGAAAAGTAAATGAAGTCAGGCAGGAACATGAGAACTTCAATCTTGAATAACCACCACTACAATGGGCAAGAACTGCAAGCTTGGAGTCTTCTCCCCTCTGGGCGCTCCCCTCCTACGGTGTAACTACAGCCCAGTGGCTCCTGGTGCAGATGACAGCAGTCACAGTGCCAAGGAGTTTTACTTTTAAAGGAGAAATTTCAAAATGAGGGAGCAGCAGAGGGGTGAGACCTGACATCTGAATAGAATCTCAGTCAAAATCCCTGGATGAGCACCACACTCTGAATGGCTGTGGGACACTCAGGAGACACTGTTGATAAAGCAGAAGGAACCAGAGGGAGGTCTAGCTTTAAAGACACCCCTGTCCTGACCCAACCTGTGAGATGTGCCGTTGACTTATGAGTTTCCAATCAGCTCAAGGCTTAGGCAGCAGCACGAAAAAGCATATAGGAGGCACCTGGCTGGTTCAGTAGGTAGACCTTGTTACTATTGGTCTTGGGACCATGACTTCAAGCCACACATTAGGTGCAAAGTTTACTTAAAACATAAAATACTGGATGAACTTCAGATTTTATGGTTGGCAGAATATTTGGAAATTTCGGGGAAGTACCACACACAATGCAACCACAGAGAAAGAAAATGAGGGCCAAACTCTGAGGAGAAGCTGGACAAACCCTTGGCTGTCCACCAACCCACACAATTGAAGGGGGGCTCACTCAAGACCCAGCATAAAATGCAGCTTCTGGATGCAGGAAAGCAGGGCATAGACAGCAGCTGTCAGCAATGGGGGGATTCAGGTCATAGTGGGGTCCGTGTAAGTTAGACACTTGCATGACACATAGACCCTTAGGATAAAAACAGTCTTCAACAAAATAAATAAAATGCATTCCAGATTTGCTAAAACATAAAATGCACAGTCCACTTTTAAAGGACATATTTTAAAGGACATGCAAGGAAACAGAAGTGTGTGACTATGAGAAAGGTAACACAAACATTTTCCCAGAATGCCAATTCTCAGATATGGGAATCAGCACCAAAGCTTCCACGAGCTTCAAAGAATGAATAACTATGTGTTGAAAGAATTTAAGGAAATCACGTTATTAAAGAGTGAACACAAGGTGAGACACCTGGGTGGCTCAGTTAAGTGTCCGACTTCGGCTCAGTCATGATCTCACGGTTCGTGGGTTTGAGCCCCACTTCAGGTACTGTGCTTACACCTCAGACCCTGGAGATTGCCTCGGATTCTGTGTCTCCCTCTCTCTCTGCCCCTCCCCCACCCATGCTCTAGCTCTCTCTCTGTCTCTCAAAAATAAATAAAAACTTTTTTTAAAAAGAGTAAAAACAAGTAAATCTGAATGGAGAAGTGGATTGTGCAAAGAAGACCAAATAAACATTCTAGAACAGGAAGGGGGAGAAACATAATGAAAGTTCAATGGGTAAACTCCACGGAAGGCCTGGGAAGGCAGAATGAAAATCAATGAGGTTATATATAAATCATACAAATGCCAAATCCAAAAAATCAGAGAAAAAGATTGATGAGGAACTCACAAAACTTCAGAAATCCACTGAGAATAAAAAAGGTAAGCAGATGTTCAGAGTCCAAAAATGGGAAGGAGGTTAAAGGGCAGAAAAATATTTGAGGAAATCATGTTTGAAAACTCCTCTAATTTAGTGCAAAAGCCTTGAGCACATAGATCTGAGAAGTTCGTCACTCACCATACAAGAGAAGGAAAAGAAAAGCACACTGAGGCGCTTCCATGTCCACGTGAGGAGAATCAAAGAGAAGACAGGGCGCCTGGGTGGCTCAGTGGGTTAAGCGTCTGACTCTTGATTTCGGCTCAGGTCATGATCGCACAGTCGTGAGATGGAGCCCCAGTTGATCTCCATGCTGAGTGTGGAGCCTACTTGGGATTCTCTCCCTCTCTCTTTGCACCTCCACTGCTGATGTGCGCGCGCTCTCTCTCTCCATCTCTCTCGATAATATATATATATTTAAAAACAAAAGCAAAAACAGCCAAAAAAAACAAAACGAAAGAAAAAAACAACCCAAAATCTTCAAAGTCGACAGCACCTTCCACACAGGATGTGGTGGTTTTAAAGTGTTCACAGACTCACGGAATCTCCCCATCATGAGGAGGTAGGACTAATTCTCCTCTTGTGTGTGGACTGGACCCAGTGATCACCTCTAATGGACAGAATAAGGGGTGTGATGGTGTGTGACTTCAAAGATCAGGTCTCAGAGGGACTGTGGTTTTTTCTCTCTCTCTTCTATTTCTTTCCCTGGATTTGGAAGAAGCCAGGTGCCCTGTCAGAAGGATCCTCACTTGCAGAGAAGCCCACGAGTGAGGAGCTGAGTCTTCCCCCTGAGAGCCCGCCGACACAGAGGCTCCCTGCCAGTAGCCACACGTGGGAGCGTGAACTTGATCCCCCAGCCCATGTCACACCTTCCCATCACTGTGACTCTAGTCTCATCTTGGCTGCAACCGAAGCCTAGCTGGAGAAACCCTAGCTGGAGCTGCCCCACTTCCCTGTCCACACTTCGGATCCGCAGGAATTGTTTGCCATAATAATGTCATACGAAGACGCAGAATTGTGTTATACTCTGTGACACCGCAATGGGTAACGATAACAGACGTTGGAGACTGGACATGGGTGTTGGCATCACAGACACTTTACACGAGGCAGGGGCTGAGGAGCGGGGCAGGGGTGGAGTCGGAAGGACTGCGAGGTGAGACTTTAGGAGGAAGAGAAGAGCAGGAAGGCTGGAAATTGTCAAGGAAAAGGGCAGAGACGGAGAAAAGGAAAAGAAGCCTCTGGAGCCCCACGATCTACGGGGAGAAGCAGGCTGAAGACGTGACGCCACTGCAGACACAGCCACCTGTCCCGGAAAGATGGGTCACCAGGGTGCAGGGACGCTGAGACACGAGCCGCCTGCCTGCTGCTTACAAGACGTGCACTTTCAGGGAACCTGGGTGGCTAGGCTGGTTAAGCATCCGAATTCAGGTCAGATAACGACCTCATGATTTATGAGTTTGAGCCTCACGTCGGTCTCTGTGCTGACACTACGGAGTCTTTTTGGATTCTGTCTCCCTCCCTCTATGCCCCCTACCCACTCTCAAAAATAAATTTAAAAATATTTTTTATTTTATTTTTTTTCCTAAAATTTAAAAATGTTTTATTTATTTCTGAGAGAGAGACAGCATGAGCAGGGAGGGTCAGAGAGAGAGGGAGATACAGAATCCAAAACAGGCTCCAGGCTCTGAGCTAGCTGTCAGCACAGAGCCCCATGTGGGGCTCGAACCCACGAACTGTTAGATCATGACCTGAGTCAGACACTCAACCAGCTGAGCCACCCAGGCACTCCTAAAAATATTTTTTAAAAGGTGTGCACTTTCACTTTGAACACACATGTGGAACAGCTGTGCCAGGCAAACTGTAACATGAGGAGGCTGATATATTAGTATCAGGAACAAAAGAGAGTCGAAAAGAGAACACATTGCTGGAGCTAAGAAGAGCCCCCTCGTGATAAATCTAATAAAATGAGAAATGTCATGAGTGCAGATGGAAAGGAGACCAGTGGTCGCCCAGGGCTGAGGGCTTGGGAGAGGACCAGATGCAAAGGGACATCAGGAAACTTTCGGATAAGGGACCTGTTTACTATGCTCCTCGTCTGACTAGTTCCATGCGTCTAATCCATTACTGACATTCCTCTTCCTGTGCATTCACAGCTGGGGAATTTTATGTCATCTGAAAACCTTATGAAATAAAACAAAAGTAGGGAGTAAATGGCACAGGAAAGATGAGGAGGTAAATTTTAGATAACTGTATTATAGATAAATATAAGCTAAGAGAAATCATTGTGAGCTCCCCCACCCTTAGCTAATTTTAAAGGAAGTCCTTCAGGCCAAAAAGAAATGATACTGGATGGTAACTCATATAGAGAAGGGAGTAATTAGCAGCAGAAATGATGTTATTCTGTATGCATACATTTTTTCTTCACTTCTTTAAAAGACATATGACTCTTCCAAACACTAAGTAGTTCATGATAAAATCTGGCTTACAATGTATGCTGTGACACGTGTAACAATACCAGCACAGAGGGGGCTAAATGAAACTATTCCTGTATTTAATGGATGGAATTCAGTGTTACCTTCAGTAGATTGTGAAAAGTTAAAGATGCAGATTTCAATTCCACAACTTCCGTAAAAATTAACAGAAATAAATACAGCTAAAGAGCCACTAGAAGAATCAACTCACAAACAAAAACTATTTGTTTGAAAGAAAGGAAGGTAGAGATGGAGGTACAAGAATGGAAAAGACATGAGACACTTCAACAAAGAGCAAAATGATAGACCCAAATTGTACCGTGTCAGGAATCCTATTCAATATAAACCAACTAAAATTCCACTCAAAGGGTGACTTTATCAGCCTCTATAAATATCAAGATGGACTATATACTATGTAGAATAGAAACACTTGTACTATAAAAGCAAAAAGAAGTTAAAACTTAAAGGGTGAGGTAATTAATGTCCCATGGGAATGAGAGGCATAGGGAGTCTGGAACGCTGCATTCATCTGAAGTAAGACAGCTGTCACACAAGGAGCATCCTAGAGACAAAGAAGGACTTTCTATAAGGTAAAAAAGGTCAGCACCACAGCCAGACAAGGTAATGAATGGAGAAGACCCTCAGTGCAGAGCTCTAAAACAGGTGACACATAAAGTGGAAGAAGGGAAAAGAAAAGACCATAGACTGGCCCTAAATAAATGTGAAGGCAGTGAAATGATAGACTACACTCTGTAACCACGGTGACACTAATTTAGAAATCATAACATGAATATCTCTGGAAAATCCCAAATATTTGGAAATTAGTCCACAGGTCAAACCCCTGGGTCATCATCCCTTAGAGAAGCAATCACAAGGAATGTCAGAATTCTCTGTACCTGGATGACAAAGTACAGAAATGACAATGTGAGGTCTGTAGATGCAACACAAGCAGAAGTTGTGATTTCACCGTTTGCAAGGACAATAAGTATGAGGCCTGAGGGACGCAGGCAGCCAGTCCCTGTTTCAAGGGTGCACCAAGGGTTAGAAGAGGCAGCACGCCAGGGTCCTGGGCTCGCCAGGTGGGAGTCAAGCCACTCTCCAGGTTCCATCTGTGGGGGTCTCACCCAACCAACCTCACAGGCGCTTCCCCCCATAAACTTAAGTATATTTCCTGACCAATTACAGAGCTAACCCCTGTCAATGACCATCAGGTGCAAAACAAAGACACCTACTAGGGCCCCAGCCAGGTGCCCCGGAGCCTCCTCCACAAAGAGCCCCTCCTCCCCCACAAGGGTCCCCAGTGCTGACCCTTCCCCTGACCCCTGGTCCCTGGTTCCTCCGCCTGTACTCCTGCTGGCCTCCATCCCCTAAGGTCACTATTTCCTACCTCTGTTCACTTCTGCAGGAGCTTCCCCAGGGTCCAGGTCATCACCCGGGGGAGCTCCGCCCCCTCCGCCTCCCCTTCTTCCCCCACATGTTAGGAGTGGAGAACCCAGACTTGGTTCCCTGGAGGAGGACCCGGTAGCCCTGGAAGCAGCAGCAGGAACACCTGACAGAGACTCCAGGGTCAAGGTTCCATTAGGCCCCTGGAGAGAAGCTCAAAGGGCACTCAGGTTTCCTGTCGTCCTCCCTATGGCCACACGGGGGCGCTGCCGCCCTCCGGTTCTGCACGGCCAGGGGAGAGGACTGGGCTGAGCTGAGTCAGGCCCAGATGGCTGACCTGCAGGCTGAGCGTGGAGGGGGATGAAGGTGCCTTCTGAGCAGCCCTGGGGGCAGGTGCAGGGGTGGGGCAGGGATCAGCGGAGAGGAGGAGACTCTGGAGCCCTGCCCTGTGTGTGCAGTTTCCATCTGTCCTCCCCACACCCCCTGTCTCCAGGCCCTTGAACAACCCCAGGAAAAGTGAAAAGTTGGTATTTTTAATTTGTGGACCTATTACTTCTCTGAGGGCTATTTTGAAAAAGAAACTCTTTTATTCTAGAATAGTGTGAGATTTACAGAGAATTACAAAGTGAGTGCAGGGTCCCTGTGTGCCCCACACTGGTTGCCCCTGTTGTTAACACCGCCCTCACCCTCATGCATTTACCACAGACAGTGACACAGCACTCGTACATTCTACTGAACTCCACTCGGGATTTGCTTCTCTAGGTTTTGTTTTCTCTTCCACGATCCCATCCAAGATACCACACTGGGTTAAGTCCCAATCATGTCTCCTTCAGGCTCTTCTGCATGTGACCATTTCTCAGGCTTTCCTTCCTTCCTTCCTTCCTTCCTTCCTTCCTTCCTTCCTTCCTTCCTTCCTTCCTTCCTTCCTTCCTTCCAAATGTTTGAGGAGAACTCTCAGTATATTGTAGACCATCTCTCACTGTGAATTAGGCTGACTGAGGCTATGGGGTTTGGGAACTGCAACTGGATGGTCCATTCTCAACACAACATTTCAAGAGCATAGTGATCACTTGGTCATCACTAATGAAGTTACCCTTCACCGCCTGACGAAGGTCGTCTTGCCCAGATTCTCCCTGTGAAGTTCCTTTTCATGCTTTGTTCCTTTCTATAAAGAGGTCTTTGGAAGGAAGTCACCGTGTGCAGCCCACAGCTAAGGGCTGTCCCACTATGAAAATGTGCCTGCAGCTTGTTGTGCAAACAGGGGTTCTCTGATGAGTTGTGTAAACACCTCAGAGAGGGATCGGCAGCTTGTATGCTTAGTCTGTGTTTGGCTTTATAAGAAACTGCTGACTGACTTCCTCAGTGACTGTGCTATTTTGTATTCCTGCCACTAGTGACTGATGCTTTCATTTGCTCCATGTCCTGGTC
Organism: Hyaena hyaena; assembly: GCF_003009895.1. Lineage (NCBI taxonomy): Eukaryota > Metazoa > Chordata > Mammalia > Carnivora > Hyaenidae > Hyaena > Hyaena hyaena. The sequence continues at coordinate 798,439 of NW_024081455.1, read as the reverse complement.
AGCTCTTAACATTATCGGTGTTTGGATTCCCGCCATTCTGACAGGAGTGTGATGGGAGATCACTGTTGTTTCCCTTTGCATTTCCCTAATGACGTCTGCTGTTGAGCGCCTTCTCATGTGCTTATTCCCCATGAGTATATCTTCTGAGTGAGCTGTGTGCTCAGACTTTTGCTCATTTTTTTAATGATTTGTTTTCTTATTGTCATTTAAGGATTTTATGGATGTTATAAAACAAGTCCTTTATCAGACATGTGATTTGCAAATATTTTCTCCCAGTCTCTGGCCTGAGCTTTATGGATATAACAATAGACACATATGCACAGATGTATATTTTGGGAAGGAGAAAGGAGAAATGGCCTACTGTGATAGATTTTGGGGAGAGCAATTGGGTCACTGTGAGAAGATGGGTTACCATGTGACTTCTTTATTTTTGGATATTTGTGATTATTTACTGGATTTTCTCATATGTGCCGGAGTGATGTTTTCAGAAAATAAACTATTATAAAATCCCTACACTTGACAAATCAATCTCAGGCTATTAATTCAGATTCCAGTTCTGCTCTTCCATGTTAGGAGCAGTCATCTTTTCACTGAACTATTTTGCCTTTGAATTTCCATTTCTGAAGCAGGTGGGCCAGATTGTATACACAAGTATTCCTACGAGAGTACCTTACAATGCCATGTAACATACAAAAACCGTCATCTAGAAAGCATTAAAACTGACAAGATGTGGCTCCTGGGTGGCCTTGTGGGTTGAGCATCTGACTCAGCTGAGGTCATGATCTCATGGTTTGTGAGTGTGAGCCCCACCTCAGGCTCTGTACTGACAGCTTGGAGTTTAAAGCCTGCGTCAGGTCTCTCTCTCTCTCTCTCTCTCTGCTCCTCTCCCCATGTTCTGTCTCTCTCTCTCTGAAAAATGAAAAAAGCATTTTAAAAAAAACCTGACAAGACTGCAATAAATGAATAAAGGAGCACACCCCAGAGAAAGAGAACTATCCTGCTTGCCCCCACCCTCTACCACCCGGAGAACAGGGTCCTGAGAAATGCAGCACAGTCTCTGTGAGTCCCCTGCCCAGGGCACAGACAGAGGCCCAGCCCTTCCAGCTCTGTGGCCTGAGCTGCTGACTTTCCGACCATCTCCTTCATTTTTAAAGTGTAAAGGAACATGTATAAACTGGTTAGGATGTGTATGTATGTTGTACAATGTATATGATGTAATGTATGTTCCCTGCAGAAAAGTTATAAAATGAGAAAAGCAAATGATGACAAAGTAAAAAGGATGGTTATTCTCACACCTGAGCTATTTTGTTGTATTTTCTCCTAGTCTATTATAGGCGCTCCAACTGCTGGAACTCTCTCTCTCTCTCTCTAAGACGATGACCACAGAGCTCAGGGGCCCCAGCCCTGCTCTCTCCAGATGCCATTTCCCCAGTCACCTCACCGTCCCCCCTCCTGAGAGAGCTTCTCAATTCCTCCCCCCGCCTCAGTCTCCTGGACCCCCTCCCAGCTCCCCCCTCTGAGGTGATGAGCTCCTGTGTCTCTCACTCAGAAAGAAGCACTCAGGTGAGAAGTGCACACTCCTCCCTGCCCCTCCCCCACAGCTGCACCTGTGTCCTCACCTTCTAAGCGGCCATGGTGGAGGCGCCCCTCCTGTCTCAGGCTGCCCCTCCATTTGGGCACCTGCATCATCCATTTCCCCCTCTCTGCCCGCTCAGCCAGTCCCCATACAAACATGCTGTCCTGACTCCCATGCAACAACGTGAAATAACACTAAATAAACCACAACAAATCCTCCCATCGAAATCCAACACCTGTTCCCATAACTCCGCCAACTCCTACCCCATCTCTGTGGCCTCCGTGCAGAACATCCCTGACTCCATTTCTCACTCGCCATGTTATCTTTAGCAAATGGATGGAGGCAGAGTTTTTAAAACTCAAATACTTCTGCAGTATTGATATCAAGTCAGATGTCCCCAGTCTTCCATCCCCCTTTTCTGAATCTCAAACATCCCCTGCACTAGTTCTTTTAGCTGATTCCTCTTATTATTACTTCTATGCATCTAAATAACCTGCTTCCGTCACTCATTCTCTGGTTTTCAGGTTTATGCATCCTCTTTACTGAACTGGATCTTCTTTCACACTCTCCCAACTGCCCCAAATTATTTTATGACTTTGATTATCTCAGAGTGCACTGTTTGCATTTTTATGACCATGAAATGCTGGTCACAACCTAGTATTTAGTAGACTGTGATTACTTTGCCTTTCTTAATTTAACTTATTATTTTCCTTAGTAAATACATATCTCTTCCTCCGTTTGCTTAGTTTCTGTTGTTCTCTTCTGCTTCCCAAGCTCCCCCAGGGTAAATCTTCATGAATGCATCGAACCCATCCGTGATTCCACCACCCTCGTGTCTGTGCAGATGCCTGGCCCATGTGGACAGTATGCCTGTACACCTGGGGCAGGGACGAGACCTGGACCCCCTTCAGCTCATCCCAGGTGCCCTCTGCCTCTCTCCTTCTGGCTCCCTGTTGCCTGGATCCCACGTGCTCCCCTCTGTGGTTTTCTCCATCATTTTCCCCTTTGCCTCGTGGTAACCTGTGGATGGGAGTGTGGTAAGTAGACACCGACACTGTAAACCTCTGACGAGCCTTTAGGCTGCTCTCACCCTGATTCACGCGGTGACAGGACGGAAACTGTGCTGGACACCGTTGTCCTCAATTTGGGGACCATGTGTCATGTCTTCCAGCCTCCAGGCCTGTGTTGTTGCGTCTTGGAGTTTTCAAGGTGTCTGCTCCTCCCCCCTCTTCCTGACATTTCATCATGATGTGTCTTCATGTGGGTCTCTTGTAATCCACTCTAATTAAGAACTTGGGGAGGAATTTCAACATAAGTGTTTTCCCTGTCACCTCTGAGAAATAGTCTTGACATTTATGGAAACAAATTTTAGGAACCAAACAGGTCTTCTCTCCTGCTTGCCTCACCTCCTGACGGTACCACTTTGGGGAAGTACAACTGTAGTCATCCACTTTATGGACTAAATTATCCATTTCTAGGGTCATAGTTTTAATTCCCGAGAGCACTTTCTTGTTCTATGATTTATCACCACTGTGTGTGGTTCAGATTCTGGTCCATATGCCATATGCCTCTCACACACTGTACATGTGATGGACTCCCGTGGTAGGGGACCTGTTAGGTCTCCTGTCATCCGCTTTCGTGATATCCTGACCTTTCTCCACAACTGTCTCCACACATACTCATCTCAGGAGTGACTTACGATGGTCTCTGTCACTTCTGCTAATGCTCACCTCCCACAGGACAGTGCCAGTGTTGTGTCACCAGGGGCTCACTCTTGTTCTTCATTTTACATCTGGAGTCAGCTGACCCTGAACCACCGGAGATGTACATGGGTTTTAGTTTGATTTGAGCAGGTAAGTCACACTGCCTCTTAATGTCCTCCTAGGCTCTCAGCCTCCCAGCATCCCATCGCAGAACATTCCAGAAGATTGCAACAGTTCACTTGCGAGGAGTGCAGAGTCATACCCGAATCCTGATGGACAGGGGACCAAAGAAAGACAAGTCAACAAGGCTCTGAGTGCAAACGTTCTGGGCTGAACCCTGGTTCCACTCCCTTCTTATCCCCCCTGAGTCTCCCTTTCCCTGTGGGGCACCTCATGGCTTTGCCTTCATGATTAACTTTGACCCTCTGTGTACATCACATGGTGATAATACCTGACACATATTCCACTATTTATACTTATCATTATCATATTGATTATACCACTTAGATAGGGTTCTATTCTTTGACTTTATAAACCACAATTCAAGAAACATCCCTGAATAAATACTTTTGAAGCTTTTAAGGTCTATTTATTTTTGAGAGACAAAGAGAGCACAAAAAGGGGAGGGGCTGAAAGAGAGGGGAAAACAAAATCTAACTTGGGTTCCGGGCTGTCAGCAAAGAGCCTGACACAGGGCTTGAACTCACAATCCTTGAGATCATGATCTGAGCCGTGGTCGGACACTTAACCAACTGAGCCACTAGGCATCCTCCTGAAAAAATATTTTTGAAAATATATATGATTAATTCCTTAAAATAAACTCCTGAAGGAGGGGCACCTGGTGGCTCAGTCGGTTAAGTATGAGCCTCGTGATTTCAACTCAATTCCTGATCTCTGGGTTCCTGCGATCCAGCCTGGTGTCGGGCTGTGTGGGATTCTCTCTTTCCTCTCTCTCTGCCCCTCTCACCGCTCCTGCGTGCGCTCTCTCTCACGTTTCTCAAAATAAATAAATAAGCACTTTTTTTTAAAAGGATAAACTCCTAAAAGAGAACGTCTATGTCACAGTTTAAGCACATTTAAATTGTGGAGACACAGTTCAGAAGAACCCTTTACACATTTTACACCCGTCCTCACTCCCACCTCTGTTGGACACTCTCATCACCTACTCTCATCTTTGCCAAGTTGAAGATACGAAGTTTTATTCACATTTTTTATTCCACATTCTCATTTATTGTTTATGTTTATTCATGACCAATATATGTGTCTGACATTTCGTGTCTTACGTCCAAAGTGTTCTCTAATATTTCTAAATTATCTTTTTCCTTTTTCTTTTCTTATTATCTGAGTGCAGTTTACACACATGGTTCCACTCCTTTCAGGTTTGTAACATATTGATTTGTGATTTCATCCAATAATTGAACTCTTGGGTTTTTACCCAAAGAAAATGAAAACACCAATTTTTAAAAACTAATTTACAGTGAGAGGCAGAGAGAGAGTAAGCAAGAGGGGGAGGGGCAAAGAGAGGGGGAAAGGGAGAGAGAGAGAGAATGCCAAGCAGACTCAGTGCTGTCAGCCCAGAGCCTGATGCAGGGCTTCAACTCACAAAACGTGAGTGTGCGCGTCCACACTATGGAGCATTGTGTAGACATTGAGATGCTATTTCCAAACCAGAAATTATTTTCATTTAACTGAATTTTGAACCATATAGAAATAAGAGTTCAAGAAAGTGTTTCTACTTTTTGGTTTTCCCTGTATTACCATCAAGGGGCTGGAGGAGGAGGTGCACAGGGACACAGAAACCTCAGCGATGGCGCACCGGCTCCTGAGCGCTCCTCTCCTGCAGTCCTGCCTCACCCCTGAGCCCGACCCCTGTGGAGTCCAGCGCTGCTCAGAAACTTCTTCCTCTGCCCACTGACGCCCAGGCTTCTGCTCAAACATCTCTACCTGACTTCCAGTCCAGGCCCCACTCAGGCTCCTCAGCCAGAATCCACCTGAGAGCAGAGCAGTGGGGGTGTCCCCTGACCTTTCACCCCACGTGCGGCCACAGGACTAAGGAGAGAAGACCCAGCGTCTTTCTTCTCTTCAGGGAGGCCCTCCCTAGGGTCTCCTTCAGCTCCCAGTTCCTGGACATGGGCTTGGACACCAGGGGGCGCCCTCATCCCAGATGATGTTCAGAGTGTGAAGGTTTTATTCAAGAGCTACAATGATACAACTTGTATCCATCCACAAATGGCTAAGGAAGATGTGTGATACATACACATACATATAAATATGTGTTGACACTTGTGACAATATGGATGGACAAACAGGGCAGTATGTCTGCTAAGTGAAATAAATCAAACTGAGGAAGAAAAGTACCATATGATTTCACTCATATGTGGAATCTAAAAAAACAAAACAAAGAAAGAAACAAACAGCTGAATCAGAATTATAAATACAGTGAACTCACTGATGCTGGCAGGTGGGGAGGGGGTTGGGAGGATGGGCACAATGGGCAAGGGGAGTGGGAGACACAGGCTCCAGTAATGGAAGGAACAGCTCATAGGAATAAAAGGTGCAGCACAGGGGATATCGTCAGTGACACTGTAACATCACTGTGCGGTGACAGATGGCGGCTACACCGTGGTGAGCACAGCATGGTGTAGATAGGAGGTGAAGGGCCCCTGGGGGGGCTTTAGTAGGTTCTCAGGTCATGATCCCAGGGTCATGGGATCGAGCCCTGCAGGGATTGAGCCTACCTGAGATTCTCTCACTCTCTCTCTCTCTCACTCTCTCTCTGCCTCTCTTCTCTGCTCTCACTGTCTCTCTCTCAAAGAAAAAAATGAATACAGAAGTTGATTCAGTGTGTTGTACACCTGAAACTAAAGAAATCTTGTGTCAACTATATTGAAATTTAAAATATTTTTTAAAACAAATTAATTAGGAAGAATAAACTGTAGGGGTGCCTGGGTGGGCTAGTCGGTTGGGCCTCCCACTTTTGATTTCAGCTCAGCTCATGTATGATCACCTGGTTCATGGGTGGGAGACCTGCATCAGGCTCTGCGAATGGCTGCGTCCTCTCCCATGGCTGCAACTGCAGACAACAGATGCACAGTTACAATTATGCATGGAAAGGCTAAGTGAGATTGGCAGAAACACACACCCCTATACATGCAGGAGTTTGTGTGGGGAGTCGGGTCAGAGGAGAGACTGGGATGCAAAAAGAGAAATAATGAATTGAGAGAAAAAAGGGACCCCACATAGAAATAAACAAAACAGCCCAACATGGCTATAAGATTGGGAGACATAAACGTGTCAGGCTCCCAATAAGCATCAGGCACCATTGCCTGCACTACATGATTTAAGACAAAGTCCTCAAGAAACAAAGAGACTCTGAAGAGTTGGAGGAACCAGTTTCATGAGGTCAATACTCACTGGAGGAGGAAATGTCCATCTCATCGGGCAGCTCACTACCACTGACCTCAGTGTGACCCTGAACCTCACTGAGCATCTTGGCATGGTTTTCGCTTGACACAAATATGACGGCCAAGCATGAGAAGGAAGTGGCCTACTCAGGCATCCTGGAAGGAGACAGAGGGTGGCACTGGAAGACCCCTAAGTAGGAAAACACCCAAAAGGAGGGACAAGGATGTAAGGTATGAAGACACAGAAAATCGGGGGATGGGAGGGGACACTGGGATGCCCGTGTGGCTGTCCAGCTTACCCGATACAGGTAGGTGTGGGGATCCTCTGGCAGGTGGTGGTACATGGCCGTGTTTACCTGCCTAATATCCATGCCTTGGCCGCATAGGTTGGTGGCCACAATAGTTCATTGTTAAAAATCTTTAAACTACTGATACCAAGAAAGTCTTTGTCAGAAAGGAAATTAGAAAAATATTGACAGTCCCTTCTCTCAGTGGTCTCATTTCCTCCCAAGACATAAAATTTATCTTTCCACCTCTGACTCCCCTCTGCCCCCGGTGTCCACGGTGGATGGCAATGGCTGGAAAGTTCTGCTCCACCAGCAGCTGGGCCAGGGCAATGCAACGCTGCACAGACTTCACAAAGATCTCTGCCTGTGTGTGGAGAGTAGGGAGATGTGGGCCCACAGTGTGTGTGTGGAGGGGAGAGACAATGTGCCAGAGTGGGAGATTTCAGGAAGTACACTCTCTGCATGAACCCCACTAAATCCCTCTTCTTCCCTGCTACGTGATTCCTTTTTTGCTCCCAATAGAACTTATTTGTTCTTTCTCTCCTTTGCTTCTGATTTTCCTGAGCAGATTGGCCTCTGAGAAGATACAGAGAGCAGTACAAATCTGGCAAACATGTTAGGAGACAGGAATGAGGTACTCCATGAAAAAGGGCTAAATACTGGAACTAGGTTCTGGAATGAACAGACCAATATTCCCGCTTATGAAACGTTAAACCTGAGACCTTTCCTAATTCTGCGAGCATTTATTGTGTGAATACGTTACACAATGCATGAGCTGAGGGAACGCTTCTCCTCAGGGAGGGATGCAAGAAGAAATAAGCACTTAAGAACCTTAACAGGGCCAGTGTATATTGGGATATTTAAGAATTTAAAAGTCCTTCCAGATTTTTAAAAATTTTATTAGTTTATATTGAGACAGAGAGAGACAAGAGTGAGTATGAGCAGAGGAGGGACAGAGAGAGAGAGAGAGAGAGAAAGACAAATGCAAGCAGGCTCCAGACTGTCAGTGCAGAGCCTGACACGGGTTCTGTCTCACAAACCATGATATCAGGAGTCTGACCCTTAACCAACTGAACTTCCCAGGCTCCCTAAAACACAAATTCTTTAATTATTCTTCGTGGGTTGTAGCTATTTTAAAATATGGAATTGAAGACAGAAGATACAGCAGCCCCCACATTGGGAACTGGTCTGACTCTGACAGCTGGGCCTCAGTGTGGTCAGAAGCTGGCTGACGCCACCACTGGGCCAATTGTTATTGTGGGACATGACCAGTCATCTCACAGGACATCAACATCACACAAGGACACTCTGAGACCATGACATTACTTTGTCCAATTACAGACAAAAACAAGCCACTGTATGACCCACAGAATACAAAACATCTCCCTTTGCTGCTTAATGTGAGCAATGGCTGCTTCTTTACCATTACTTTTTCTTAAGTTTTTATTTAAATTCCAGTATGTTAACATACAGTGTAATATTAGTTTCAGGAGTAGAACTGAGTGAATCATCACTTACATATAACACCCAGTGTTCATCACAAGTGCCCTCCTCAGTACCCATCACCCATGTAGCCCATCCCATATACCCTGTGATTCTCCCATAAGCTTCATAGCTTCTCAGCACTGACCACCTTTTCTTTTGGGATTTGCGGTATATTAAAACAAATGACTTAAAAAAATTTTTTTAAGTTTATTCATTTTTCAGAGAAAGAGAGAAACTGAGTGAAAGAAAGGGTAAGGCAGAGAGAAAGAGAGACACAGACTCCTAAGCAGGCTCCAGGCTCTGAGCTGTTAGCACAGAGCTCCATGGAGGGCTTGAACTCACAACCCATGAGCTCATGACTTGAACCAAAGCCAGAAGCTTAAAAACTGAGCCACCAAGGTGCCCCAAAACAAATGATTTTTGATTCAATTACACTCTAATCAATGCCAGAACACCGGTGTTACTTAGTACAACACACAGCACGTTACTTAAAAACAATCATGCATTAGCACATCCATTCAACGTGCAGATGGGCCTATGGGTCTAATGTAACACAGGAGACAGTCAGTGATGCTGTTTCAGGATCCAGTTTGCAAAGAACCCCAGAGAAAGTACAACTTGTGTAGTTTTAATATACTATCAAAGAGGCATATTCATACTTATCTGAAAAGGATATGACACATACTGTTCTCCTATACTTGGTCAAGGACATAAATTTTTTCAAATACTTCCATCAAAACAACACAAGAGATGCAGAAGCAAATCTGAACATCCAGTGGTCTACTAATGAGACAGCCAAGAAGAGACCTGCAAAATGGAAAATGAATAAAATCCACTCTTCTCACTGCCTTGTTTCTTTGGGAAAATCGTTATTTTTCATAAAAACAATATCTTTTTTCATATGACTGTAAATGAATTAATAAATATTTAAACCTGTTTTATTCCTAGTACGGTAAGTGTGGATAGATAGTCTCACACACACAGAGTTATCCCCGGGATCCTCACTAATTTGTAAGACTGCACAGTTGTCCTGAGAACAAACTGTTGGAGCATCACTGACTCACACAGCTCCTGGGCCACGACTCAGGGACACAGTGTGACAAAGGGCGCTCCGTGCAGTAGGTGAGGCGTCGGGCAAAGTCCCAGGTCCCCGGCTGGCCTCTCGGGGTCTCAGGGCGGTGTCGGGGGCGGGGAAGCCCAGCGCTGGGGAGTCCCCATCCTCCCTGGTTTCACTTCTCCCTGTCACAACCTGTGTCAGGTCCTTCTGCCTGGATACTGATGACCCAGCCTCGGTTCACACTCCTATTAGTGCCCGGTTTCCTGAGAAGCCAATCAGCGGCACCGCGGTTCCGGGTATAAACTTTCCGCACCCGCCCTGTAACTCACATTCTCCCCAGATCCCGAGGATGCGGGTCGTGATGTCCAGAACCCTCCTCCTGCTGCTGGCGGGGGCCCTGGCCGTGACCCAGACCTGGGCGGGTGAGTGCGGGGTCGGGAGGAAAGGGACTCTGCGGGGCAGGAGCGCGGGGACCGCCCGGCGGGGACGGTATCTGTCCGCCGCCCTGACCAGACCTCCACCCGCCCAGTCCGGCCATTCCCAGACGCTCCCCGACTCCGCCCTCCTCTCCCCCACGAGAACCCCCCTCTCCTGCCCTCCCGGCCGCCTCCACCTGGGACCCGGGCCCCGCGCCCGGAGGAGGGTCGGGCGGGGTCTCACCCCTCCGCGCCCACAGGCTCCCACTCCATGAGGTATTTCTACACCGTGGTGTCCCGGCCCGGCCTCGGGGAGCCCCGCTTCATCATCGTGGGCTACGTGGACGACACGCAGTTCGTGCGGTTCGACACCGACGCCCCGAGTCAGAGGATGGAGCCGCGGGCGCGGTGGATGGAGCAGGTGGGGCCGGAGTATTGGGACCGGGAGACGCGGGTCGCCGGGAGCCACGCACAGAATTTCCGAGTGGGCCTGAACACCCTGCGCGGCTACTACAACCAGAACGAGTCCGGTGAGCGACGCGGGCCCGGGTCCGGGTCACGACCCCCATCCCCACGGACCGGCCAGGGTCGCCCCGGGTCTCCGGGTGAGCGCAGCCGCGAGGCCGCGGGACCCCCGCCCCGACCCGGGAAGAGCCCGCGGGAGCTTTTAGGCGGTCTTACTTTCGGTTTCGCCGTCATCACTGCTGCGCTGGGGGCGGGCGGGGCCAGGGTCTCACACCTTCCAAAGGATGATAGGCTGCAACCTGGGGCCTGACGGGCACTTCTTCCACGGGACCTTCGTGAAGCCTACGACGGCGCGGACTACATCGCCCTGAACGACGACCTGCGCTCCTGGACCGCGGCGGACACGGCGGCGCAGATCACCCGCCGCAAGTGGGAGGTGGCCGGTGTGGCGGAAGACTTCAGGAACTACGCAGAGGGCATGTGCTTGGAGGGGCTCCGCAAGTACCTGGAGAACGGGAAGGAGGCGCTGCTGCGCGCAGGTACAGGGGCCGCGGGGACGCCCCGCTCTCCCCTCCCCTGGGGCTGGCTGCCCACGAAGAAGGGAAAGTGGACTCAGCGGCAGAAAAGCGCCCCTCGCTGGGTGGGAAGAGGAAGACCCGCCTCGGTGTTCATATTCCTACTAGAGGGTGACTCACCTAGAGGGCGCTTTTCTCTAAAGGACAGTGAGGGATGCAGTCTCCCCCTGGGTCGCAGGCTGAGACCTTCCCTGAAATAACCCATCAGCAGTTCCCTTTGACCTTGTGAACCATGACCTTCCCTCTCAAGGCCTGTTCTCCATCTAAGAACATCTTTGGAGATCTGACTTTGGGTTTTGTGAGTCATTCACCCTCCACCTCAGTCAGGGATGTGGTCCCCACCTTAGACCTGCAGCCTCCTCCCCAGGCTCTCTCCCTGATTCCAGAACCTAACAAGGATCCGGAGATCCCATAGGCTAGACTGGTGTCTGGGTTTTGCGCTTCTTCCAACCAAACCCATAGCCCTGTCCACCTCAGGATGCTCACATGGATGCAGTCTCAGTGGCCCCTAAAGGTAAACCCCAGAGTGGATTTTCTGCTTCTTCTTCCTCAGAATCTCCCAGCACACACGTGACCCGCCACCCCATCTCTGACCATGAGGTGACCCTGAGGTGCTGGGCCCTGGGCTTCTACCCTGCGGAGATCACCCTGACCTGGCAGCGGGATGGGGAGGACCACACCCAGGACACGGAGCTTGTGGACACCAGGCCTGCGGGAGATGGGACCTTCCAGAAGTGGGCGGCTGTGGTGGTGCCTTCTGGACAGGAGCAGAGATACACGTGCCACGTGCAGCACGAGGGGCTGCCCAAGCCCATCACTCTGAGATGGGGTAAGGAGGGTGTGGGGTAGAGCCTGGTGTCAGGGAGAGCAGGGCCCTTCTGGAGAAGTTCACAAAGTCAGGACTGAAGCCGGAGGTGTGGGCCCCTCACCTTCCTTCCCTTTCCAGAGCCGCCTCCTCAGCCCTCCATCCCCATCCCGGGCATCATTGCTGGTGTGGCTGTCACTGTCCTTGTGGTCACTGTGGTGCTTGGAGCTGTGATCTGGAGGAAGAAGCACTCAGGTAGGAACAGATTGGGGGGATCTGAGTTCTCTTGTCCCGCTGGGGGGTTCCTAGGTAGCACATGGTGCTGCCTTGTTCCTGGGAAGTCCCATCCACACCATGCACCTGCCCACTCTGGAGCCGTTACTGATGTTCACTCTGTAGCAAATAACTTCTGAAAATGAAGAACAGATTTTCATTTGGTAATTCTGGTGATGGGGACCTGATTCCCAGCAGTGACAGGACAGAGAGGAAGGTCCCTGCTGAGGTCAGACCTCCAGCAAGTCAGGTGGGCCAGAGACCCCATACCTCTTCATGTTTCCCCATCCTGTCCTGGGTCTTCAGTCAGAATTCTGGAAACTTCATTGTGGACCAGGACTAAGTGTTGCTCTAGGACCTCATAGCCCAGCTGTCCCAGGTCTCTAGCATGATATTTTCTTCCCACAGGAGGAAAAGGACCGAGCTACTCTCACGCTGCACGTAAGTATGGAGGGGTGATCCCTGAAACCCTGGGTAGTGTAGACAAGACCCCATGGGAAATCACACCTCCCCCATAGTCCCTCCTTCAGTGACATCTCCTGTGGCTCTGATCACGTCCTGTTTGTTCTACCCCAGGCGATGACAGCACCCAGGGCTCTGATTCATCCCTAATGGCTCCTAAAGGTAAGATCCGGAGGGTCTGAGGTGGGGAGGAGTGTGGACACTAGGGACACTTTGACATGCAGGGGACTGTTCAGGATGAGGCACTTATGTGACTGACCTAAATGTATTCATGATTAATTTTTTCACAGTGTGACACCAGCCGCCCCTGGGAACTGAGCGATACAAGATTTGTTCCCACTCCCACTTGGTGACATGCAGAGCCCCTGACTTTTCTTTCTGTAGATGGTGTCAGAATGTGTCTGTGTTCCTATTAGCATAGTGTGAGACGCAGGAGACTGGCCCACCCTGCCCACCGTGACCCCTCCCCATACTGATTCCTGTTCCCTTTCTGATCTGCTTCCTGTTCCTGCAGAGACAGGGCTGGACCATCTCCATCCCCGTCTTTATTTCATGTTGGACAGAGTCCTGACGTGTTACTTCCCTATTGAAAATGAGAATCCAGATATGAATCTGTGTTTTGTAATTCTGGGTATGTGGTGATGATGAAATAATGAAAGAGAAGATTTGTAAAATTGTGACAGAAAATAAATGAAAGCACTGAGAACCTTCCAGAACCCACGTGTTTGCTGTGCTAAGTCTGTTACAGGTGGGGACAGGCGAAGGCTATGAGGAGCCGAGCATGGACGGGGCCTGTGCCCAGTCAGTGCTCAGTGCATCATTGGTGTAACGTCCTCACTCCTCAGCTGGGTCCTGTCCCTGCTCCTTGTCCTTGTCCCTTCTATGGAAACTTGTCTCCCCAGGACCTGTGATCACAGGGACTTGGACATCATCTGTCACCAGACCTTGTGCAGCAAGAGCTTCCTGTGACTGGGTCAACCCAGGCTCTACCTGTGTCGTACCATCAGCCCCATCTTTTGGGTGTATTTTTTTCTTTGTTTCTGTGGAGCATCAGGCCAGTTCTTGCACCTGTGTACGAGTTCCCATCCCATTCTCCCCAGGTGCCCCTGCAGTTACAGCACCAGGAGTCCTTTGGGCTGTTGCTCCCACAAGCCCATGTTGGCCCTGCACATGGGAGTCTCTGTGGTTTGGAGAGATGAATTTTCAGAGTCACCCATCTCTTCCCCTCCCTCTAGAGCTGTCTTCTGGATTATTCTTTAGATTCTGGATGTAGACAAAGAGGAATCTAGAGAGTTTCTCATCCTTTTTCAACTTTAGTTAGTTTCTACCTTTCCTGTCTCTCTGCCCCCTTCCCTGCCCTAGTTCTTGCGATGCTGGTGCTGACTACAAATTCATGGATTTATGAAGCAGGGTCTCATGTAGATTTCTATTTGGTTGGAAAAAGGGTCCCATAGAGCCCAAGTACAGTGTTTCTGATGACAGGATGTAACCGTGTGCTGTGCTGTGCAGGGGAACCTCTGTGGGGTGGAGGGGGGGAGCTGAGCTAAGAAGTGGTGGGAGCAGGCCTAGGGGGAACTAGAGACGGCACTAGTGGTGAGGTGGGGGTACTTTGTGTGGGAGCTTCCATGGACCAGCTGTGCCTGAAGCTCATCCAGAAGAGAGATCCTTTCCGGTGGTCACTAGTTCCACGGATAATGTCGTGTGCCATGTACAGGACGTGCTATTTTTTTTATCAAGGACACCTCAGTGACTCTAAGAAACAAACCTGCTGGTCTTGTGGAGAGTATGTCCTAGAGGTGAGGGCAAGACTCCACCTGACCCTGAAACAATGTCGGGATTGAAGGCAATGATCCCATTGTGCAGTCAGAAGTCCAGTAAGTTATATTAAAAAAATTAACCCAAGTAATTGCACAAAGAAAACCAGCACCTCATGGCATGAGATGTAAAGTACAAATGGGAAAAAGACTGTGACTGAGTAACATTAGAAAGAATAGGTAGTAGAAATAACGTCATAAAACTTCAATGTTGCACCGATAAGACATAAAATATAACATGACCCGGATATGATATAAATATATAAATATATATTATTTGAATAAACATTATGTATATGACATAAAGAAAAAAATCACAAAACTGAAAATGTAGGAAAAAATGGCAAAAGCAAAAGCACCCTTAAGAAAGTAACTACAAAATAAGGAGATAAACTATTATATAATTAACAATATGAAATACTCAATAAATGGAATGAGGAATGAGTGGAAACATGGAAAACAAACACCAAAAAGTAAAATGGCATCATAAACCCACCTGTGTCAACATTAACATTACATGTAAATGGCTTAAATAAGCCAATCGGTGCAGATGGTTGGACTGAAAAGATATAAGATCCAACTATACTGTCCAGAGTAGACACACTTGAGATTCAATTACAAATAGTTTGAAGAAATAGAAAAGGTTATCTCAGGCAAATAACCATAAAAAAGGTGAAATGGATACATTCATTCGCTAGGCAAAGGGACTTTTATTTTTTATTTTTTTATTTTTTACAAATTGTTTATTGTCAAGTTGCTTTCCATATAACACCCAGTGCTCATCCCCACAAGTGCCCCCCTCCATATCCAACTCCCCCTCCCCCCCACCCATCAGTCCTCAGTTTTTGTCAGCATTCAAGAGTCTCTCATGGTTTGCCTCTCCCCCATTCCCCCACCACTCCCCTCTTCTTCTCCCCTATGGTCCTTCGTTAAGTTCCTCCTAATCCTCCTATACGTGCAAACATATATTTGTCCTTCTCGGCCTGACTTATTTCGCTCAGCATAACACCCTCTAGGTCCATCCATGTAGCTACACATGGCCAGATTTCATTGTTTCTCATTGCCATGTAGTATTCCATGGTATAGATAAACCACATCTTCTTGATCCATTCGTCCGTTGATGGACACTTAGGCTCTTTCCATGTTTTGGCTATTGTTGAGAGTGCTGCTATGAACATTGGGGTCATGTGCCCCTATGCATCAGCACTCCTGTATCCCTTGGGTAAATTCCTAGCAGTGCTAGTCTGGGTCATAGGAGAGTTCTAGTGTTAACTTTTTGAGGAACCTCCACACTGTTTTCCAAAGGGGCTGCACCAGTTTACATTCCCACCAACAGTGTAAGGGGATGCCCGTTTCTCCACATCCTCGCCAGCATCTAGATTTCTCTGATTTGCTCATTTTAGCCACTCTGACTGGCGTGAGGTGGTATCTGTGTGGTTTTGATTTGTATTTCCCTGATGAGGAGGGATGCTGAGCATCGTTTCATGTGTTTGTTGGCCATCTGGATGTCCTCTTTGGAGAAGTGTCTGTTCATATCTTCTGCCCATTTCTTTACTGGGTTG
Organism: Hyaena hyaena; assembly: GCF_003009895.1. Lineage (NCBI taxonomy): Eukaryota > Metazoa > Chordata > Mammalia > Carnivora > Hyaenidae > Hyaena > Hyaena hyaena. The sequence goes on along the minus strand of NW_024081455.1, from coordinate 782,555 downwards.
TTTGTTTCTCAGGTGGGGAGTTTGGTGAGTTCTTCATAGATTTTGGATATTAACCCTTTATCTGATATGTCATTTGCAACTATCTTTTCCCATTCCATTGGTTGCCTATTAGTTTTGTGGGTTGTTTCCTTTTCCGTGTAGAAGCTTTTAATCTTGATGAGGTCCCAATCATTTATTTTTGCTCTTCATTCCCTTGTTTTGGGGGATGTGCCAAGTAAGAGGTTGCTGCAGTGGAGGTCAAAGAGGTTGTTTCCTGCTTTCTCCTCTAGGGTTTTGATGGTTTCCTGTCTCACATTCAGGTCCTTTATCCATTTTGAGTTTATTTTTGTGTATGGTGTGAGAAATTGATCTAGTTTCATTCTTCTGCATGTTGCTGTCCAGTTCTCCCAACACCAACTGTTAAAGAGGCTTTCTTTTTTCATTGGATATTCTTTCCTGACAAAGGGACTATTAAAATGCTAGTAAAGGAGGCACCTGGGTGGCTCAGCTGGTTAAGTGTCCAGACTCTTGGTTTCTGTTTTAGCTCAGGTCATGATCTCACTATGGAACTTACTTATAATTCTCTCTTTCTCCCTCTCTGTCTATATATATATGTTTCTATCTACCTATCTATCTACCTATAAAATGCCAGTAAAGGGGTGCCTGCGTGGCTCAGTCAGTTAAGCATCCAACTTCAGCTCGGGTCATGATCTCACAGTTCGTGGGTTTGAAACCCACACTGGGCTCTCTGCTGTCAGCAAAGGAGCCCATTTCGGATCCTCTGTCCCCCTCTCTCTCTGCCCCTCCCCTGCTCACACTTTTTCCCTCTCTCTCTCAAAAAAAAAAAATTTTTTTTAAAAGTGCTAGTAAAGATAAACAACAACATTTTATAATGATAAAAGGGTCAAATTATCAGAAGGATGAAACAATTCTGAATATGTATTCACCTAATAACTCAACGCTAAATACATGAAAACAAAACAGACAGAAGTGGAGAAACAGACAACACGACAATAATAGTGAGAAACTGCAATATATCACTTTCAATAATGGATAGGACATCTATGCAGAGATCAATAAACATAAAGACTTGAACCATACTATAAATCAGCAGTAGAAATCTGACATTTATTGAACACTCCAGCCATCAACAGAATATACATTCTTTTCAAATGCACATGGAGATTTCTTGAGAAGAAACCATATGCTAGGCCATAAAACAAAAGTCAACGAATTTAAAAGGATATAAATAATGCAAAATATGTTCTCTTATCACAATGGCATGGTAACAGAAAAAAATCAATAACTGCAAGAAATGTGGGAAACTCACAATATGCAGAATTAAACAACACACTTCTACATAATCAAAGGGTGAAAGATGTCACAATGGGATTCACAGAATACTTTAAGATTAATAAAAATGAAGACAGAGTGGGGGGCCTGGGTGGCTCAGTCGGTTGAGTGTCCTACCCTTGATTTTGGTTCAGGTCATGGGATCAAGCCCTGTGTTGGGCTCCACACTGAGCATGAGGCCTGCTTGGGATTCTGTCTCTCCCTCTCTTTCTACTCCCCCCTTAAAATAAATAAATAATCTTTTTAAAAAAGAAATATCTGAAATCAATTACCTAAACTTCCATATTAAGTCAAAGAGAAAAGAGGAGCAAACTAAAGCAAAAGGAAGTAAATGGAAGGAAAAAGAAAAGATTAGAGTGGAAATTAATGAAATACAGAAAAGAGAATAAAATAACAGTATATAAAACTAAATCAAATGTGATCCTTTGAAAGATCAAAAAACTGAAAAATTTTCAACTAGACTCACCAAAAAGAGAGAGAACTCAAATTACTAGGATCAACAATGAAAGAGAGAATTTTATGACTGACCATACAGATATAAAGAGAATTATATGAGATTATGATGAACAATTATGCCAAAAAATTAACCTACTTAGATAAAATAGGAAAATTCATAGAAAGACACAAACTACAAACGTTGTCTCAGAAAATGGACAACCTGAATATACCTATAATGAGGTAGAAGGTTGAATCAATGGTCAAAACCACTCCAAAAAACCAAAAAAACCCAGTTCCAAATTCTTCACTTGTGAATTGTATCAAATGCTTAAAGAAATAATAGCAGCTCTTTACAAAACCTTCCAAAAATGAGAGGAGGGAACCCAACTCCCTGTTAGAAGCTAGTATTATTCAGAGACCAAAACCAGACAAAGATATCACAGGAAAAGAAAACTCAGACTAGTATGTCTTATGAATGTAGACCTGGAAAAACAACAGAATGTAGCAAATCAAATCCAGCAACAAAAGAAAAAAAAACTATACCCCATGACCAAGTGAAATTTATTCTAGGAATGCAATATTGGTTTAGCATCCATATCTACAATGTAATATATCATATTACTATAATAAAAAACAAAAGCCACATGCTTATCTCAACAGACGGACAAGAAGCATTTGACAAAATCTGACACCCATACATGATAAAAACCCAACAAACTGGTAACAGAAGGGAATTTCCTCAATCTGATTAAAAGCATATATGAAAACACTTAAGCTAACATCTTACATATGTAATGGTGAAAGACTGGATCAGCAACACAAAAAGGATTTCCACTCTCACCATGTTTCCTCAAACTGTACTGGAGATTCTAGAGCAAGAAAATAAGATAAAGAGCTTCCTGATTGGGAAAAAAAGAAGTAAAATTATTTCTGTTCCCACACAGATGACATGACCTTGTACCCAGAAAATCCTAGGGCATCAACTATTAGAACAAATAAATAAGTTCAGCAATATTGTAGGATATGAGGTCCATACATTAAATCTCCGCACCTCCCCCTACCCCTCTCCCTCTTCTTTTCCCTCCCCCTCCCCAGGAAACTGGGCCACCATAAACACCTTTGTGGTCACAATCCACTCAAAGCCACTCTGCCTCCTTGTCCCCCCACCCCATCCCTCTGCGTCTGTCACCTCTGTCCACTATGCAGCCCCTGCAACTGCTCCTCCAGGACCTGTGTCCTGAGTTGTTCCTCTGGGCCACTCCTTCCTGTACCCCTTCCTGGTTCCGTTCACCTGCTCCCATGCTTCCTGGAGTTTCCTTATGGATCATATGCAAAAGGAGATGAGCAGATACTCCTTGACCATGTGGAGAGAAGGGGTCAGGTCATCCAGAGACACCTGTGCTCGCTGGTTTGATCCTGCCTCCCAGATTTGCCCTGTCCAGCCCCTCAGGGCACAGCCCAAAAGACCTTTGATAGCAGAACATGTGGACTGTGCCCTGTGGCTTTACCTTGCCCTCTTTGAGCCAGCTCCCTTCCTCGTGGTGGCCACTGCCCTGTAGATTTGAAGGAAGGGATACTCAACATGATTCCCCAATGCTTTTCTCCCCTGCTTGAGGGGAGGGAAATAGGGACACAGGTTTTGTTTGGCCAAAGAACAAGGTGACACATGAAGCAGGGAAAGGGTGGGGAGTGCAGGGCCTGGGGACAGTCTGTGGATTCCACCACCTCTGTGTGACCCTCATGAAGAGTGCTGCTTTCTCACTCTTGAATCTAATCAGTTTATACAGATTGTCCTCGGTCTGGGGCAGCCTGGGATAGTTAGTCACCCTGCCTCATATTGAGGGTCTGTGACCATGTCACAACTAGTGTAAGGGCCATGCAAGTGCTCAGTTGTTACTGCTGTCTCCTGGGGTGGTCCTCCCAGAGGGAACATCAGTTCTAATTCCTTGGGGTCAAAATGGTTGCCTCATATGCCATTGGTTCATTTGCCAGAGAAAGAGTATGAAAGTCATGTGCTAATTTTTCAAAAGCCTACTTTATTTTCTTTTTTATTATATTTTTTAGATGTTTATTTTTGAGAGACAGAGTGTGAGTGGGAGAGGGTCAGAGAGAGAGAGGGAGACACAGAATCTGAGCAGGCTCCAGGCTCCAGGCTCTGAGCTCTGAGCTATCAGCACAGGGCCCGACATGGGATTTGAACCCACAAGCTGTGAGATCATGACCTGAGCTGAAGTTGGAGGCTTAACCTACTGAGCCACCCAGGCGTCCCTCAAAGGTCTACTTTAAATGTTGGTTTCCAAACAAGTGATTTCAGCTAATTAATCTTAAATAGGAAGGATTTCCTCAAACAGCTTCCCAGGAGTATAAAATGGAACAGGCATTCAAAGGGAGGAAGGGCTTGTCTGGAAGGGTTCCATGTGGGAGGTGGAAGGGAGGTGGTGGCAGTGGCAGTCTCGGAGTGCAGAGTGTAGACAGACAGCCTCACCCAGGGAGTCTCAAAACCCCCTAAACCTCATTTAGAAGAACTTTGCTACAGCGCCGCCTGCATTGCCTGGTCCAGTCTGTGGTAGGATCGAGGCAGGAAGGGCCTGGCAGCCTCAGCCAAGCAGCACTGGGGGAAGCTCTGATTCCAGGTGCATGTGGGCCAGGAAAGAGGAGGGAAGGCTAAGTGCAGCCTTGGAGCTTGGGCCAGGGGTGAGGTTGGAGGGCAAGGTCAGGCCTCTATGAGGATAAAGTGCTCCTAAGTCAGGTCAAGTACAGACCCTGCTGAAGCCCCCAATTTATAGATGGGCCTCAGCTGGTCACCTGAGCTTTCTGATGTACCTTCCTCCTGGCTCAAGGCTACAGGAGGGAGGAGGCTGAGCTGCAGGTGATGTCAGTGCCTGTGGTTGAGAGGGGACAGCAAGAAGATAGCAGCCCTAGTGTGCAGGTGCTTGTGCCAGTGGGCACCTGAGAGATAGGGAGAGAAAGAGCTGTGTTTGTGACCACTGTCTGACCTAGACAGCACGCAACAGGACATGTCTTTTAGGGAATCCCTGTAATCTGCTTGGGGCTGGGTCAGCCTTGAGAGGAAGGAAGGCACTGAGTTTCTGCTCAAGGGTGTTGTCCTTGATCCTGGGGCCCTTTCCTACTCGTGTGTGGTGGTTGATTGAAGCAGAAGGCTGCTGAGGGACCATGGTGGGGGGAGATAAGGAAGGTTGGAAGAGGGGGTGAGAGAGAAAAAACAGTGAAGGTATGGGGCTGCTTGTGTGGCTAAGTGAGTTAAGCATCCAACTTCAGCTCAAGTCATGATCTTAGGATTTGTGGGTTTCAGTCCTGAGTCAGGCTCTCTGCTGTCAGCACAGAGCTCACTTCAGATCCACTGTCTCCCTCTCTCTGGCCCACACCTGCTCAGTCTCTCTCTCTCTCTCTCCTCTCTCTCTCTCTCTTTCTCTTTCTCTCTCTCAAGGAAGGAAGGAAAGAAGGAAAGAAGGAAGGAAGGAAGGAAGGAAGGAAGGAAGGAAGGAAGGAAGGAAGGAAGGAAGGAAAGAACAAAGAAAAAATATTGTATAAAAAAAGTGAGAGTGTTATCCTCCTCCTTCTCAGAAAGGCAGAGCCAAGCTTGGAGCAGCTGAAGGAGAAGTCCTGAGAGCACACAAAGCAATGTTCTGCACCAACTGGGCTTCTACTGGTTTCTCTTTTCCCCCAGAGGCTTGTGACCTTCAAGCCCTGGATCAACACCACATGGCAGCACAAGGCATTTGACAGCCTCAAAGTACACTGAGTCTCCACCACTTGCAGCTTTGTGAAGAGACCTTCTGGTACATTCTGAACTATACAGGTCTCCACAAGACCAGCCCATGTCACGTGAAGCAGAAGAGACGCCCATAGGGCTGAGCTGACCTACATAATGAAGGGAATTAAAAGATGGTTGTTGTTTTTTTAATTTGACAGAGGGAGAAAGAAAGAGAGAGAGAGAAAGAAAGCAGGACAGAGGGGCAAAGGGAGAGAGTGAGAAAATTTTAAAATCTCCACACTCAGCAGGGAATATGACGCAGGACTACATCCCACTCCCTTGGGTCATGACCCGAGCTGAAATCAAGGTTCTGAGGCTCAACCAACTGAGCCACTCAGCTGTCCCTAACAGGTGGTTGTTTGATTTGTAGATTGTTTGTTACCTAGCAATAGGTCACAGAAATATGTACCTTATAACATACTACTATTATCATGTTTTATTTATTGTCTGTCTTTCCTATAAGATTGTAAGTATTAAGAGATTATATTTTCTGTCTGTTTCCTTAAATGATTACCAGGCCTAACACACAGACTGGCACAGAGGCATTCAGTTAATATACCTGGAAATAGGAAGGAAGGAAGGAAGGAAGGAAGGGAGGAAGGGAGGAAGGGAGGAAGGAAGGGAGGGAGGGAGGGAGGGAGGGAGGAAGGAAGAAGGGAGGGAGGGAGGGAATGAATGCTGTGCCCAGAATTCCTAAAAATTTACTTGGAGACTAGAAAGAAGAAAGTGTATAGGTGTTTGGTGTGGTGGGTCCTGCACACACGTGTCTGCATCTGCACGTGCTCCTACATGAGTTTAGTGCCTTCTTGCTGGTCTTGGTTGCCTGAGAAAGCAACCAGGACTATGCACAGGGCCTCCTGCACTCACATTTCAATCACATTGGGAAGTATAGACAGGCAGTGCCTAGCCACCAGATGCCCATGGGATGTCTGGGACTCAGGAAGGGGATTTTCCTGTTGTAGGTCATTGGCTCAGCTACAGGGATTGAGGCCTTTGGGAGCTCCAGGCTGGCTGCCCTTGGTCAGCCATCAGGGTAGAAATGAGATTTGAGCATGGATACAGAGCTCGAGACTCAAGTGTTATGGGTAGCAGACAGTGGGGCCTGACGTGGTCAGGAGAGAAGATTATGGCATTTACATCACTGCAGGAAAGAGCCAGTGTCCCAGCCTCCAGCATCAGAGTGAGCAGCAGGAACAAGTGACAGGGACTCCTAGGCCCAAGGTCCTCTCCGTGAAAAGTGCCAGTGTGTATTGGAGCCTCCAGCATGATTGTGGGTCTGGCTACAGATCTGGGAAGCAACTTTAATGGCCTAGAGATCTTTTTCTTCTCTAAGGCCAGAGTCCCTGGTTACTCAAAGAAGAGGAAACATCAAAGTCAGTGTAGATTTGGGGAAACAATTTACAAGCCAAACCTGACCCAAACAGGCATGTCCCGTGTATGTAGAGCCCTGTCCTGGTGCAGTAGCCCAAGGAGACCCTGGGCAGGTCTTGGCTAAGCAGGTAAAAGGGCTTTTGTTGTCAGCCCTTGGCCACCCAGGGGCATGGCCACTCTGCTTTCAGATTCTCACTGAACATCACTGGTGGAGGGGGAGGGCAGGGATGTAGAAAGTTAGCATGCACACATGCTCAGGGGAAAGTATAGGCTGAAAAATGACATTAGAAGAGCTAAAATGTACACCTACGGCTGATTTCTGGCACACAGACTACAGTGATCAAAATCAAAACAAAAACAAATCTGCTGATGGGAAGAGCCTGGTTTTTGGAGTTACCACATTATAAGATTGAGATGACCAGCTTTCAACAATAAAACACAAAGTATGCAAAGAAACAGGAAAATATGATGCATTCAAACAAACAAACAAACAAAAACAGAAACTATCCCTTTGAAAGATCAGAATGTGGCCTTACTAGACAAGTACTGTACTTACTTTTTTAAAGTTTTAAGTGTTTATTTATTGTTGAGAGACAAAGAGAATCAGAGTGTAAGCAGGGGATAGGTAGAGAAGGAGGGAGATACAGAATCCGAAGCAAATTCCAGGCTCTGAGCTGTCAGCACAGAGCCTGACACAGGACTTGAACCCGCAAAGTATGAGATCATGAGCTGGGCCAAGTCAGATTCTTAACCGACTGACCCACCCAGACACCCTTAGATAAGTAGTTTAAGTTAGTTGTCTGTAAGTTGCTCAAAGCATTAAAGGAAGACACAAAAAGTGAAGACAGTGAGCTATGAATAAAATGAAATATCAACAAAGAGATATAAAACATGAAAAGAAACTGAAAGGAAAGTCCAGTGCTGATATGTACCATAACTGAAATGAAAATTTTTATTAGAGGTATTGAAGAGCAGATTACAGTAAACAGAACAAAGAATCACTGAGCTTGAAGATAGGAAAACTGAAATTATCTAGTCTAAGGAACCAAATGAAAAACACTGAAGCAAGTGAACATAGACTAAGAGAGCACTGAGATACCAGAAAGGGGACCAACATATGCATTGTGGGGGTCCCAGACAGAAGACAGAGAATGAAGTAAGAGAGATTATTTGAAGAAATAGTGGCTGAAAACTTGATCCAAATTGATGAAAAACATGAATATAAACATCCAAGAAGAATGACATATTGCAGTGAGGATGAACACAAAGGCATCGAAACCAAGACACATTATAATGAAGTCGTTGAAAACCAAAGACAAAGAGTCTTAAAGCACTAAGAGAAAAGTGAGTCATGGTGTACAAGGGGTCCTTAAAAAGTTAGCAAATTTGTCATCAGAAACCCAGAGACCAGAAGGCAGTGGGCTGATATTCCATGTTTTATAAGAAAAATATTCAAGCAGGAATCCTATTTCTGCAAAATGGGTCTTCAACATGAGGGACAAATGAAGACATTCATTCTCTGGTAAACAAAGGCTGAGAGAGTTCATTACCACTGTAGTTGCCCTGCAAGGTCTGCTAAGGGGAATCCTTCAGGATGAAAGGACACTGGACTGTCCCTGGAGCTGTGTGAAGAAATACTGACCTCAGTGAAGCTAAATAAATGGGCAATTATAAATGTAGTATTAGTGTGACTTTCGTTTGTAACTCCAGTGTTTATTTTCTACATGATTTAAATGACTGACACATTTTTTTAAAAACCCCTAAAAGCTACTACTATGACTTGTAATTCCACTTTTTAGTTCTGACTTCTTTTAACAGACAAATACATGAAAACAATTATCAGTCTATGTTTTGGGATATTGTAAAAAAATGCAATTTTCTGACATCAATCACTGCAAAGGGATGGGACTGAGCTGTATAAAATGAGATTTGTCCAGGCAGAGAAGGACAGATACCATATGTTTGCACATATGGGAGGATTAGGAGGAAACTAACAGAGGACCATGGGGGAGAAGAAGGCGACAAATAGTGGAGGAGAGGGAGGGAGGCAAACCACGAGAGACTCTTGAATGCTGAGAACAAACCGAGGGCTGATGGGTGTGGGGGTGAGGGGAAGGGAGTGATGGGCATGGAGGAGGGCACTTGTGGGGATGAGCACTGGGTGTTATATGGAAACCAACTTGACAATAAACTATTAAAAACTAAACTAAAATAAAATGCGACTGGTCTGTTATTGAAGATAAACTTGTAGAAATACACATTAGAGGGCTATACTTTTAAGATGTGTAATGTGATCCCCATGGCAAACACAAAGAAAATATCTATGGAGTAATATATGCAAAAGGAAATGAGAGTGTATTAAGGCGGGGAGGGGGGAGATGGGCACGGAGGAGGGCACTTGCGGGGAAGAGCACTGGGTGTTATATGGAAACCAATTTGACAATAAACTATTTAAAAAGAAGAAGAAGAAGAAAGAAAGAAAGAAAATGGGGGGGGGGGGGAAGAGACTCACCTTATCCAAAATCACAAACAGTTTGACAGTGAAAAGGAAAAGGAATCCCCTGCACAGAATAACCAAGAGAAAACTGGAGTATTTTCTACTGATATGAGGCCAATATTAATAAAAGTCTCAATAGGACACAAAGATCTGACAATTGTAAACTTGTAGCATGAATGCCAGATCAACAAAATCTATGAATCAAAACTAGATAGAAGGAAAGGGAGAAGTAGAAACCAGCAATAGTAGCTGAAGGAATCACTCTCCCATTCTCAAAGCTGGATAGAGCACCCAGCGGAAAGAAAGTAAGGAAGCACAGGGCTAGAGCAACATAAGAAACCAGCTAGATCTGACACATATGTACACAGCACTCTACCCGCAAATAACAGAACACAGGCTCTTCTACAGCGCACATGGACATTGTCCATGATACACCGTATGTTAGACCACAAGTTAAGACTCAACAGATTTGGAAAGGAGGTATCACACAAACTATCTTTTCCAATTACAATGGGATGCAGTTAGAAATCAAAACCGAAGGAAAAGTGGAAAATATACAAATTGGAGGAAGTTAAACACACTCTTACCCAATGGGCCAAAAGAAATCACAAGTGAACTATTTAAAAATATTTAAAACAGCAACCAACTCCTGCCTTAGTGAGAGTTCTGCCCACCCCCCCTCCGGGTTCCCTGTCTTCCTCCTCCCACCATGAGAGCCAGCAACACCATGGAGGCTGAGGAGGAGCAGAGAAAGGAGAGTAGGGTAAAGAAAGACCTGGCTGTGTCTGGGAGGTGTCTGCTGTGCCAGAAGAGGGGTGGTGACAGTGGCTGCAGCGTGGGTCACACCTTGTGGATGACTGCGCGTGGGTAGATGCTGCCTCCCTGCCCTTTCCTCCTGACACCTCAGTTGCAGAAGCATAATCTCTCCTTTAGTGAACTATGTGACCTCCTCTGCTGTCTGCCTTCCACAGGAAAATGGATTTAAAATTAGCATTTTTGCTACATGATCCAACGTCATGTTGACGTGTGATGAATGTGGAAGCTTCCAGACTTCACACTCATCACAAGCAGCAGACTGGCAGCACTCCTTCAAACAAAGAGATGCTACTAGTGTTTCATGACTAGAGCCAGTAAAAAGCAACAGAATTGTCTGCATGTTTGCGCTTGTGTGTTGTACACTTTACTCTTCTCACATGGAAGTGATGTTGATTTGGGCAGATGAGCAGCTTTACATAGCACTGGGATCACGGAGTAATTGTAATATGTTCACATAGGATTATTCTGGGACAGCATAAGTTCTGGGAAACCATCAGAGAACCTCTATGAAGATATAGAAGCTGCTTGGCTTGCTCTTAGGACAAGATATGGGTATGCCCTGAAAATGTGGTTCTATATGGCCAAATTAGAGAGGGACAGTACCATCTGTGGATCTTGCTGCTTGGTGTATGAGTGCTGCCCTTATTCTCCATTCTCCTTTGACCTCGGCAATGTCTGACGCTTTTCCTGATACCATGAAGACCTACTGTTTGGATGCATTCCCAAGTATTGACAGTCTCTAAGATAACCTCTCCAGTATTAATATTCACAGGACTGAAGATGAAGTCGGTGACTTTTCACACGGCCTCACATTGTTTGAGCCTTGTCAAAGACCGTGGAGCCTCTGTGGGTAGAAAGGGAGGCTCACAGTGATATGGAACTTTAGCACCTTGAAAGGTTGATGCAGTTTGGATCACAGAGACTGGTCAGTTTGCAAGTTAGTCTGTAAATTTGCACACTGGGTTGTCTTTTGTTGCTGTACTGAATTCTTTGGTAAATAACATGAAGCCTGAAGGTTTTCTTGGCAAATCATGTGAGCTGCCTTTATAAATGTACAGGTAATGAATTGTTCATGAAGGTTTGAATGACCAGAACTAGAAACTGGAAATAACAGTACCATACAATCAGGCTGCGTCATTTGTATTTTTTCTGTGAATTTTTTTAAACATCAAAATGAGTGCTGTGTGAAATTTTAATTCTATAAAATCAAATGCTGTAAAATTATTGCCAACTGCTTTTGCATATCAAAAACAAATTTATAAATATTTTTAAAACATCTCATGGCACATGGGTGGCTCAGTCAGTTAATCGTTCAACACTTGGCTTCAACTTAAATCATGATCTCATGGTTTGTGAATTCGAGTCCCACATCAGGGTCTATGCTGACAGTACAGAGGCTGCTTGGGATTCTCCCTCTCCCTCTCTCTCTGCCCCTCCCCTGCTGTCTCTCTCTCTCTCTCTCTCAAAATAAATAAACATAAAAAATATTTTTCAAACATTTCAATGTACTAAGTCTTATCTAGATATGCAATGTAATATTTGTTCAATAAAAAGCTGTATATCTAAAACAACTCAAGAACTCACAGTAGAATAAACTGTTGAAAATGTGCAAGTTCATTAGAGATGACCTACATCCTGCTGTATACGGATAAAGGTTTAAATGGTTATCATATTGTAAAATACATGAAGTTTTCTGTATTCCCTGGTTATCATACATTGTTTCCTTTAGAAAATTATGTTAAGTATTAATTTTTTCTGCCATGTATTAATTTACCAACTAGTTACCTTGTAAACGAGAAGTCATGATAGTACTGAATTTGAACTAGTTATGATTTGTAAGTTTGGTCCTGTGAAGGAACTACTTAAAATTCTCACTTTTGTCATGTAAATTGCATTTAAAGCTTCAAGAATGATTCTGTATGCAATGCTCTTAAATTTTGAAGAATCTCACAGAATTGCAGTACTCTTCATTATAAGAATAACTGAGTCCATTAGATGTTCTTCACGACCACAAACAGGCTGGTATTTGGTTGATGAAATGTTGGCTATTTTTACTAGGACCTATTGATTTAGATTACCAGCTGAGAACGTCATGGATTCCCTCCTGGTTGCAGGAAATAGGAGAATATTTAATTCATAACATTTGTATGAAGCAATGCAAACAAAAATTAAGTTGCTTTTTTTAAAAAATGAATCCTGCCTGAATAAAACAATGAAACAATAAGAAATAGAGGGGCGCCTGGGTGGTTCAGTTGGTTAAGCATTTGACTTCTGATTTCAGCTCAAGTAATGAACTCCTGGTCATGAGATGAACCCCTGCGTTGGGCTCCATGCTGAGCGTGGAGTCTATTTAAGATTCTCTCTCTCCCTCTGCCCATCTTCCCACTCACTCACAAGCGCTATAAATACATACATACATAGCTTTAAAGAATTACAAAAAGAAAAAGAACACTCTAACTTGTAAATGGATGGATATTGAAATAATACACACTGTGGATACATTTTAAAGCCTTTTGTTCTGCTTGTTCTGTGGTTATGTCTAAGACTATAGTACACGATTCTCTTTAAAGTATAATAAGTATGGTAAATACTTTGGTTCAGATGTTTCAAGTTAACAGTAATACAAGAAGTACACCACCAAAAATAATTAGAAAATATTTAGAGACACCTGAAAACAAAGCTCAGTATAGCCAAACTTATAGAATACAGGTTAAACAATGCTAATGGGGAAATTTATGGCTGCAAATGCTTATATTAAAAAAGATCTCAAATCAACAACCAAACTCTACAACTTAAGAGCTAGTAAAAGAACAACAAATAAACTCAAGCAAGCAGAGGAAAGTTAAGAATCCATATTATATCAGAGGTAAATAAAACAGGGAATAGAAAAGCAATCAAGAAAATCAATGAAGCCAAAAGCTGGTTCTTGGCAAAGATCAGTAACATTGACAAAGCTTTCCTTAGATTGACTAAAGACATAAAGAGAGAAAACGCACTACTAAAATCAGAAAGGAGGGGCGCCTGGGTGGTTCAGTAGGGTAAGCATCCATCTTCGGCTCAGGTCATGATCCCATGGTTTGACTCTGTGCTCAGAGTCTGGAGCCTGTTTTGGATTTTGGGTCTCCTTTTCTCTCTGCCTCTTGCCCGACCTCTCTCTCTCTCTCTCTCCCTCTATCTCACCCTCTCTCTCTCTCAAAAATAAACATTAAAAAACTAAAAAATAAAATAATAATATCAGAAAGTGTAGATATTATCACTTATTCTACAGAAATAAAAAGGATTATAAGAGCACTATAAAAAACTGTTTGCCAACAAAATGGAAAACCCAAGTGAAATGGACGGATCCCCTGAAACTAAAACCTACCAAGACACAATGATAAGAAAATAGAACATCTGAATAGACCTACAACAAGAAAGGGTATTAAATTGGTAATCAAATAACGGACTAAGAAAACTTTAGACCTCGTGGCTTTACTGGTGAACTTTACCAAAAACAGAACTAACACCAATCCTTTTCAAACTCTTCCCAAAAAAATTGAAGAAAGGTGAAACTCTTCTTAAGTCATTCTATAAAGCTAGCATGGTACTGGTACCAAAGCCAGACAAAGATACTACAAGAGAAGAAAGCTACAGATTAATATCCTTGATGAATATTGGTGCAAAATTCAACAAAATACTAGAAATTGAGTTCAAGAGCATGTTAAAAGATTATAGATCATGACTAAGTGGTTTTTCCTGGAATCAAGGATGTGTCAACATCAATCAAGTAATACATCACATTAACAAGATTAAGTTTAAAAAAAAAACATGACCATCCCAATTAATGCAGAAAAAAGAAAAAAAAAAGAATACCCATTCATTATAAAAGTGCTTACCCAATAAGGAATAAAAGGAAATTATGTCAACATAATAAAATCCAATTATAAATACTTCACAGTTAATATCAATGTTGAAAGCCTAAGAGATTTCCCCTTAAGATCAGGAACAAGGCAAGGATGCCTGCTCTCACCCTTTCTAGTCAACGTGATATTGGAAGGTACAGCCAGAGCAATTAGGCAAGAAAAAGATATAAAGGCATCCAGATTAGAAAGGAAGGACTAAATCTATGTAGAAACCAAGAAAAAAAATCCACAAAAATCTGTTAATGTTAATAAACGGATTCAGGAAAGTTGCAGGATACAAAATCACATGAAAAAATCATTTGTATTTTTCTACACCCACAATGAACAGTTCAAGAAAACATTAAGAAAATGATTTACACTAGCATGAATAAAAATAAAATATATGGAAAACTGGTTTCACCAAGGAGGCAAAATCTTGGAGGGAAAACTAAGAAAATTGCTGAAAGAAATCAGTGAAGACATTAAGAAATGGAAAGACTTTTCTGGATTGAAAGACTTACTATTATTAAGCTGCTAATAATACCCACAACAATCAAAAGTTTCAATGCAATCCTTATCAGAATCCCAAGATATATTTTGCAGAAATAGAAATATCATATGGAATTTTATTCAGGGTCAAGGGACACCAAAAGGCAAAACAATCATGAAAAAGAACAAATTTGAAGGCCTAATTTTCAATTTCATAATTTTGAAAGTGACAGTAATCAAAACAGTGTGGTACTGGCATAAAGACAGATATACATACTTATGGATTAACAGAGTCCAGAAAATAATTTGGACATATAGTCAAGTGATTATTGATAAGGGTGCCAAGACCATTCATGGGGAAAGGGCAGTCATTTCAACCAATGATATTGGGGACAACTGGGTATCCACATACGAAAGAATAAAGTTGACCCATACCTAATGCCATGTTGAAAATAACCTCAAAATGGATTAAAGATCTCATCATATGACAAAACTAAAATCTTAGATGAAAAGCATAGGACAAATCTTCACAACATTAGATTTGACAATGATTTCTTGAAGGTGACCTGAAAGGCACAGGCAACAAAAGAAAAAACAGACAAATTGGTCTTCCTGAAAATTTAATCCTTTTGTGCATCAAAGGACAGGATCAACAGAGTAAGAATACAATCCATAGAATGGGAGAAAATATTTCGAAATTACAAATCTGATAAGGGATTAGTATTCAGAACACATTAGACAACTCCTGAAATGAAAAAAGGCAAACACCGCGATTAAAAAGTAGTCCAAGGACTTGAACAGATATTTCTCCAAAGAAGATAACGACAATGGCCAACAAGCATATGAGAAGATATGCAACATCAATATCACTAAGGAAATACAAATCAGAACCACAGTGATATAGCAATCCTTAGGAGAAGAAGTGGTTTCTTCCAGCACTCATATAGGGGGACAAATGAGGGTCCTGGATACCACTTCACACCCACTAGAATCACAAGTATTTTAAAAATAAAAATAACAAAATTAACAAGTGCTGGTGAGCAGGAGAAGTAATTGGAACCTTTCACTGTACAGAAGGAAGGACATGGCCCCAGGGACACATGGGGTCCTAGCAGCACACATTTTACACCTAGGTGTATGTTTGGCCCACCTCTGGATGGCCTAGAAGGATGCTAGCTTTGAGTGGGACAAGGACAGAAAGATCCAGGCCATGTTACATTCAGATACCATCTATCAGACCTCTTGAAGGTAGAAATGTCAATGGTAGGAAAGCATGCGGTGTGGAGCTAAGGAAAATACTAGGAGGAGAATCACATTCTGGCATCTCAGGTATTGTAGTAAGGCCACGCCACCCACAAAGAGTAGTAGATTCCCTTTCGCATTTTACGTGTGGTGTGTTTCAGGACCCTGAGAAGACAGAGTGCTTGTCCATGGGATACCGAACAGGCACATGATTAAAAATGACCAAATGAGGGGCGCCTGGTAGCTCAGTCTGTGAAGTGTCTGACTCTAGTTTTCGGCCCAGGGCATGATCTCACAATTCGTGAGATATCGGGCTCGGTGCTGAGCATGGAGACTCCTTGGGATTCTCCCTCTCTCTGTACCCCTACCCTGCTCATTCTCTCTCTCCACCCCTGCTCAAAATAAATAAATAAACTTTTAAAAAATGACCATATGTGCTAGTTCCTATATAACACACTAAGTCAGCAATTAGCCAGGTCCACAGCAGTCCATCCTAAATGGAAATGGTCTCTTGGCTCTGAAGCCTGAGTCACTAACCAGCAAACATCCATTCCCAAAGATGAACTCAACACTAAGTAGACAACTTGACCTTAGAAAGCTTTATCACTGGTCAGCCCAGGACTGGTGGAATGGGTGCATGAATGGAGAGATCATATGGCAGAGATAAAGCCACATATGGATCCTGTAGCAAAGATTCCCATTTAGTCTACTGCTATCTCTGAATGTCCAACCTGTAAGAAACAGAGGCCATTACTGTGCCCTGCTCCAGCACCATCTCTTATCAACTGTCCATGAAGTGACAAGTTGACTGCATTGAGCCTCTTCCATCTTGGAAGGGCCAGAGATTCAGCCTCACAGGGACAGACACCGATGCCACGTGTGCGCTCTTGATCCTGCCCACAGAGCCAGTGCCCCTATCTGGGGGCCATCAAAATGCCTGATCCATGGGCTCAGAATTCCTCTTAGCACAGTATATGGCTGGGGGCCTTCCTTCACAGCGAAGGAGGTACAGGAAATGCCATGGCCATGGAACCCACCTGTCACATCACATTTCAGATGGTCCAGATCTGGTCGGCCACACAGAATGCTGGATGGCCCTTCTAAGGCACAAGCTGTCAGCTTTGGGGGAAATACTCTGAAGGGATGGGTGCCATTTTCCAGAAGGCAGTGTATTTATTGAATGAGACATCTTTATATGGTGCTGTGGTCTCAAGAAGAGTATGTGAGCCTAGGAACCAAGGGGTGGAAGCAGGCATCGATCCACATACCATTGCTTCCAATCACCCACTGAAGACATTATGCTTCTTTTCTCTGCAATTCTTTACATGGCAGGTTGGAGGTTCAGGAGTGAGGATCAATTGAACTTCACACACATTATGGCTGCCACCAGGGTGTTTGGACTCCGTGTCCCCAGGGGAGGAATTTGCTCTTCTCCAGGCAGAAGTAATCCTCCCTGATCCCTAGGAGGGGGTGGGACTTCCCTCACAGAACTTGGATAAGAGGAATTTCAGGGGGAACTGCCGTGAAAGACTTGGGTGCCTCCTGGTTCTCCCTCGCCCCATTGTAACTATCTATGAAAGGACAAGGGCAGGAACCCAGCCTGAAAAGGTCTTCATTTCCAAGGGCCCAGACCCGTCAAGTAGGAAGGTTTGGTCACTCTCCCAGGTAAGTCACAAGGGCCCCCACACCCGTGCTCTGTAATCCCTGGCAGTATTTGCGCAGAGGCCCTGATTCCCATGGGCTAGGTCCACACAGTAACAGGTCACAGCAGGGACAGGAAGGCACGCTGGTATCTGGGTGGCATGGGGCTCTCTGACAGCTGACTAGCTGGGGACTCTCGGGCCTTGCTCACCTTCACTCAGGTTGCCCGCTGGTCTGTGATAGCGCAGCACACCTTTCTTCTGCGGACCATAACGTGGGGTCGGACTGGCATCTCGGTCTGCCAGCTCTTCCAGCATTTTCTGTCTCCTTCTCCTATGCTCTGACAGGTACTTTCTCTGATAAATTTATGGTGAATGAACCCTGTCTTGTCTTGGCACCTGCCTCCAGGAGGACTAACAAATCATTTCCAGCTGTAAACCAACCACCTACTCTTATTCCAGCTACAAATTCCTCCTCTTTGTCCAGCTCCTCCCTTCAGCCTCTGCTCCAGTGCATTTGTCTTTGTAGTAACTTTGGGGGTCATCTGTTACAGGGCAATAGTTGCTAATAAAGCCCTCTGAAACTTCTTTTATTCTACAACTCTTTTATTTACTTGCACTTTGAATTTTTTGTTTGTTTTTTTAAATTTATCTTATTTATTTATTACAAATAGTTTATTGTCAACTTGGTTTTCATATAACACCCAGTGCTCAACCCCACAAGTGCCCCCCTCTGTGCCCCTCTCCCCCCTCCCCCCAACATCAGTCCTCAGTTTTTTCTCAGCATTCAATAGTCTCTCATGGTTTGCCTCTCTCCCTTTCCCCCATTTCCCCCCTTCTTCTCCCCCTTGTTCCTCAGTTAAGTCCCTCCTAATCCTCTTATACGTACAACATATGATATTTGTCCTTCTCAGCCTGACTTATTTCGCTCAGCATAACACCCTCAAGGTCCATCCATGTTGTTACACATGGCCAGATTTCATTCTTTCTCATTGCCATGTAGTATTCCATGGTATAGATAAACCACATCTTCTTGATCCATTCGTCCGTTGATGGACACTTAGGACCTTTCCATGTTTTGGCTATTGTTGAGAGTGCTGCCATGCACATTGGGATACCTGTGCTCCTATGCATCAGCATTTCTATATCCGTTGGGTAAATTCCAAGCAGTGCTACTGATGGGTCATAGAGGAGTTCTATTCTTAATTTTTTGAGGAACCTCCACACTGTTTTCCAGAGGGGCTGCACCAGTTTACATTCCCACCAATAGTGTGGGAGGGTGCCCGTTTCTCCACATCCTCACCAGCTTCTAGAGCTCTCTGATTTGCTCATTTTAGCCACTCTGACTGGCTTGAGGTGGTATCTCAGTGTGGTTTGGATTTGTATTTCCCTGATGAGGAGGGATGCTGAGCATCGTTTCATGTGTCTGTTAGCCATCTGGATGTCCTCTTTGGAGAAGTGTCTGTTCACATCTTCTGCCCATTTCTTTACTGGGTTGTTTGTTTTTTGGGTGTGGAGTTTGGTGAGTTACTTATAGATTTTGGATATTAACCCTGTATCTGATATGTCATTTGCAACTATCTTTTCTCATTCTGTTGGTTGCCTATTAGTTTTATGGGTTGTTTCCTTTGCCATGCAGAAGCTTTTAATCTTGGTGAGGTCCCAGTAGTTCATTTTTTCTCTTGATTCTCTTGCTTTTGGGGATGTGTCAAGTAAGAAATTGCTGCGGTTGAGGTCAAGGAGGTTGTTTCTTGCTTTCTCCTCTAGGGTTTTGATGGTTTCCTGTCTCACGTTCAGGTCCTTTATCCATTTTGAGTTTATTTTTGTGTATGGTGTGAGAAAATGATCTAGCTTCATTCATCTGCATGTTGCTGTCCAGTTCTCCCAACACCATCCATTAAAGAGGATGTCTTTTTTCCATTGGATAATCTTTCTTGCTTTGTCAAAGATTAGTTGGCTGTATATCTTTCGGTCCAGCTCTGAGTTCTCAATTCTATTCCATTGGTCTATGTGTCTGTTTTTATGCCAATATCATACTGTTTTGACGATGACAGCTTTGTAGTAGAGGCTAAAGTCTGGGATGGTGATATCTCCCGTTTTGGTTTTATTTTTCAGTATTACTTTGGCTATTTGGGGTCTTTTGTGGTTCCATACATATTTTAGTATAGTTTGTTCTAGTTTTGAGAATTATGCTGGTGCAATTTTGATTGGAATTGCATTGAATGTGTAGATTGCTTTTGGTAGTAATGACATTTTAACTATATTTATTCTTCCAATCCATGAGCATGGAATGTTTTTCCATTTCTTTGTGTCTTCCTCAATTTCCTTCATAAGTTTTCTATAGTTTCATCATACAGATCTCTTGTATCCTTGGTTAGGTTTATTCCTAGGTATTTTATGGTATTTTGTGTAATTGTGAATGGGATCAGCTTCTTGATTTCCCTTTCTGTTGCTTCATTATTGGTGTATAGAAATGCAACCGATTTCTGTAGGTTGATTTTGTACCCTGCAACTTGGCTGAATTCTTGGATCAGTTCTAGTAGGATCTGGTGGAGTCTGTCGGGTTTTCTATATAAAGTATCATGTCGTCTGCGAAAAGTGAAAGTTTGACTTCTTCTTTGCCAATTCTGATGTCTTTGATTTCCTTCTGTTGTCTGATGGCTGATGCTAGGACTTCCAGCACGATGTCAAACAACAGTGCTGAGTAGACATCCCTGTCGTGTTCCTGATCTCAGGGGGAAAGCTCTCAGTTTTTCCCCCCATGAGGATGATGTTAGCTGAGGGCTTCTCATAGATGGCTTTTATGATGTTTCAGGTAAGTTCCTTCTATCTCGACTTTGTCGAGGGTCATTATTAAGAATGGATGCTGTATCTTGTCAAGTGCTTTTTCTGCATCTATCGACAGGATCATATGGTTTTATCTTTTCTTTCGTTGATGTGATGTATCACATTGATTGATTTGCGAATGTTGAACCAGCCCTGTAACCCAGGAATGAATCCCACTTGATCTTGGTGGATGATTCTTTTCCTGTGCTGTTGGATTCAATTTGCAAGTATCTTGTTGAGGATTTTTGCATCCGAATTCATCAAGGATATTGGCCTGTAGGTCTTTTTTTGGTGGATCTCTGTCTGGCTTGGGAATTAGAGTGATGCTGACTTCACAAAATGAGTCCGGGAGTTTTCCTTCAATTTCTATTTTTTGGAATAGCTTGAGAAGAATTGGGATTATTTCTGTTTTATACATCTGGTAGAATTCCCCAGGGAAGCCATCAGGTCCAGGGCTCTTATTTGTTGGGAGATTTTTGATCACTGATTCAATTTCCTCACTAGTTACGGGTCTGTTCAGATTTCCTATATCTTCCCGTGTGAATTTTGTTAGTGAGTGTGCATTTAGGAATTTGTCTTTTTTTTGCTAAGTTGTCTAATTTGTTGGCATATAATTTTTCATAGTATTCCCTGATAATTGCTTGTATTTCTGAGGGGTTGGTTGTAAGAAGTCTGTTTTCATTCATGATTTTGTCTATTTGGGTGCTCTCTCTTTTGTTTTTGAGCAGCCTGGCTAGAGGCTTATCAATTTTGTTTATTTTTTCAAAAAACCAACTCTTGGTTTCATTGATCTGTTCAATTGTTTCTTTGGTCTCTATGTTGTTTATTTCTGCTCTAATTTTTACTATTTCTCTTCTTCTACTGGGTTTAGGGCGTTCTTGTTGCTCTGCCTCTAGTTCCTTTAGGTGAGCTGTTAGATTTTGAACTTGCACTTTTTCTAATTTCTTGAGATGGGCCTGGAGTGCAATGTACTTTCCTCTTAGGACTGCCTTTGCTGCATCCCATAGATTTTGAATTGTTGTGTTTTCATTTTCATTTGTTTCCATATTTTTTTAAATTTCTTCTCTAATTGGCTGATTGGCCCATTCGTTCTTTAGTAGGGTGTTCTTTAACCTCCATGTTTTTGGAGGTTTTCCAGACTTCTTCCTGTGATTGATTTCAAGTTTCAAAGCATTATGATCTGAGAGTGTGCATGGTAGGATCTTAATTCTTTTATATTTATTGGGGGCTGCTTTATGTCCCAGTATGTGATCTATCTTGGAGAATGTGCCATGTGCACTTGAGAAGAAAGTGAATTCCCTGGCCTCAGGATGCAGAGTTCTAAATATATCTGTCAGATCCATCTGGTCCAATGTGTCTTTCAAGTCCATTATTTCTTTAGTGATTTTCTGTCTGGTTGACCTATCCATTGCTGTAAGCAGAGTATTAAAGTCCCCTGCTATTAGCACATTCTTATCTATAAGGTTGTTTCTGTTTGTGATTAATTGTTTTAAATATTTAGGTGCTCCCATATTTGGTGCATAGACATTTATGATTGTTTGTTCTTCCTGGTGGATAGACCCTGTAATTATTATGTAAGGCCCTTCTTCATCTCTTGTTATTGTCTTTAATTTAAAGTCCAGTTTGTCTGATATAAGTATCGCTACTCCAGCTTTCTTTTGATTTCTAGTAGCATGATTTATTTTTCTCCATCCCCTTACTTTTAATCTGAAGGTATCTTCCAGTCTAAAATGAGTTTCTTGTAGACAGCATATAGATGGATTTTGTTTTTTTATCCATTCTGCTACCTTATGTCTTTTGATTGGAGCATTCAGCCCATTTACATTCGGTGTTATTATTGAAATATGTGGGTTTAGAGTCTTTGTGTCCTTTGTGGGGTTCATTCTTGTGGTGGTGTCTCTGGTATCTTTGTTCCTTGCAACCTTTCCTTCAGAGCGTCCCCCTCAGGATTTCTTGTAGGGCTGGCATAGCGCTGGCAAATTCTTTCAATTTCTATCTATTTGGAAAGCCTTTATCTCTCCTTCTATTTTGAATGACAGGCTTGCTGGATAGAGGATTCTTGGCTGCACATTTTTTCTGTTCATCACATTGAAGATCTCCTGCCATTCCTTTCTGGCCTGCCACATTTCAGTAGATAGGTCTGTCACCACTCTGATAGTTTTCCCATTTATGTTAGGGCCCTTTTCTACCTCGCTGCTTTCAAAATTTTTTCTTTGTCCTTATATTTTCCCATTTTTACTATGATATGCCGTGCAGAAGATCGATCAAATTACATCTAAGGGGAGTCCTCTGAGCCTCTTGTATTTCATCGTTTACTTCCTTCCCCAGGTTGGGGAAGTTCTCTGCTATAATATGTTCCAGGACTCCTTCAGCACCTTTCCCTCTCTCTTCCTCTTCTGGGATTCCTATGATACGGATATTGTTGCAATTGACTACATCACTGAGCTCTCGAACTCTTCTTTCATGTTCCTGGATCAGTTTGTCTCATTTTTTCTCAGTTTCCTCTTTTTCTATAATGGTGTCTTCTAAATCATTTATTCTCCTTTCTGCCTCTTCAATCCATGCATGGAGGCCTCTACTTTATTATGTATCTCATTTATCGCATTTTTTAATTCGTCATGCCTATTTTTATTCTCCATGTTGCTTGTAGCCATCGTTTCTTTGATGTCCTCTATGCTGTTTTCAAACTCAGCTATTAATTTTATGATTATTGTTCTAAAATCTTGTTCAGTTATGCTGCTTATATCTGTTTTCAGCAGTTCATTAGCTGTCAATTCTTCTTGGAGTTTCTTTGGAGGAGAGCTCTTTCGTTTCATCATTTTGGTTAGCTTTCTGTCTCTTGTTAGTTTGGAAGACTTGTTATGCTCTCTGCACCTGTGAGCGCTGCTGTGCCCCGAAGACTCTCTGACTGTCCAGGGCCTATCCTTTCGGAGAGTGTTTTTAGAATGGTATCTCTTGATCTCCTTTGTTTAGACCTTGGTTATTTTATTTTCGTACTCGTAGTGATATTTGAGACTCTCCACCATGTGCACTTTGGCTTGTTTCTTGAGGTAGCCCTGGAGAAGAAAACAGACAGACAAACACACAGGGAGCAGATGCACACAAATGCACAGACAAATCCGACTAACATGCAAACCGAGAGGGAAAACACAAAAGTTAAGAGATAAGATGGGGGAGGAAAGGCAAATAATAGAAAATTTTAAAATGCATAAAGGTCAAAAAGAAGAAAAGAAAGGGAAAAAAGAAGAAAACCGATGGACAAAGAATGGTTTCAAGCATATAACCGGATTTCCCAGCTACAATTAAATAGCCGGGTGTATGCAGTGCTGGTTGAAGAGCATAGAGAAAGAGAGAGAGGACAGGGCGGTGATGAGGCAAATTGGAAATAGAATGAACAGGCAGAAGGGATAAGAAGCTTTTTACAAAGAGCTAAAGGGTGGAAAATGGTTGGATAGGTGAGAGAAGGACGCTGGTGTTATCCAGAGAAACTATATAGTCTGATTACTCCTGAGAGAAAGAGACGAAAAGGTGGGTCGGTGTAGAATTTACATCTACAGAATGGACTAAATGTGATTGTTTAAGCAAGCTGAAGACCAGAGTTAATCAGGTCAGTGTTCTGAGGGAAAAAATAAAAAATAATAAGTAAAAAAAAAAAAAAAAAAGGAGAAGGGCAACTCTCAAGTAGGGATGGGCATGGTGTGATTTAATCCATCAGGCAGGAGTTCAGCCTTTGTGTGGGGCTTTGTGGCGGTTGTGGGGAGGAAAGTGGCGACGCTCCAGTCCCTTCTTGAACCAAGCGCTGCACCTCGCTTTTTTGGGTGTGTAAACTCCCCGTACCGGGGGCGCAGCCAAAGTTGGTTGCGCTCTTCAACCCAGGCCAGTCCCAGCCTCCAAATCCCAGTCTGTGCGCCCCGCTGAAATTGCCATAGACACAACCTCGCAGGTGCCCCTCTGGGCAATTCCAAGCCTCCTGCCTAATCCCGGGAATGGAGCCAGAATTGCTGCTCCCTTCTCCTGTCAGGCTGGCGACCATGGGTGGGGGCTTTCCTGTCAGTCGCGCCGAGCCCGTTGGGGAGAGGGAAACCAGGGCCCTCTGTGTCTCGTCACCCGAAACACGAACTCGCGGGCAAATCTCCCAGTTTGAAGCTCTTCGCCTTCCGTCTAGAGTTCCAGCCTGCCAGGAGCGCGGCGAGCGTGGCTCCTCCAGGGTTCCAGCCAGCCAGGAGCACAAAGAAGCGGTCCGCTTGTGCAGTCTCTCCAGGAAGTGATGATGCTCGGGGACCTGGGACGCAGGGATTTGACGCGCACGGTCCTTCTGTGCCCCGAGCGGAGGTTTTTCTGTTTCGGACTATCTCTTTTTCCCCCTTTCACTCCCCACAGAGGGGGATCGCCCCCATCCCTGGAGTTCTCCGATCCTGGCCCAATTTGATCTTCCCCAGTTTGCACTCACATTAGAAGTCTCTCAGTGGATTCTGCATCCTTTCTCTCCCATTCTCTTGGGTTCCGTAAGGTTTCCTATGGCTTCAGGTCTTTTCCGTGTGAGGTATGGGTGCGAGTGCAATGTATGGAGCTCACTACTTCTCCGCCAGATTGCCCCTCTCTTGCACTTTGAATTTTTTTTTAATGTTATTTATTTATTTCTAGGAGAGAGAGAGAGAGACAGTGTGAGCAGGGGAGGGTCAGAGAGACAGGGAGTCACAGACTGAAACAGGCTCCAGGCTCTGAGCTGGCAGTCAGCACAGAGCCCGACGCAGGGCTTGAACCCACGAACCGCGAGATCATGACCTAAGTGAAAGTCGGACGCTTAACTGACTAAGCCACCCAGGCGCCCCGCACTTTGAATTTTTAATGTTTACTTTTATTTTGAGAGAGAGACAGACAGACAGACGGAGAGAGAGCGTGAGCAGGGGAGGCGAGAGAGCGTGAGACACAGAATCCAAAGCAGGCTCCAGGCTCTGAGCAGTCAGTACAGAGCCTGACACAGGGCTCAAACCCATGAACTGCGATATCATGACCTGAGCCAAAGTCAGACTTTTAACCAACTGAGCCACCCAGGCAACCCTCCTTGCGCTTTGAAAATGTTGTCTGTGCTTGCTGCTTTCAATTCCTCTCATCTTCTTGCTTTTGTTTACTCTTGTGTTTTTCTTTCTTTGTGTCTGTCTGATCCTCTTTTCCCTCTTCTATTTTTATTATGGACGATTCTAAATATATACGATAAAAGATTCCAAACGAAAAAAATAATACTAATGGTGACGCAGAAAGGAAGCATATCTGAGCTTAGAGGCTGCAAGTATAATAATAAGGTACATAGAATACAAGTAAAGGAAAACAAGTTATTAACAGGGTCAAACTGGGCGGTCCTGCAACCAGGCAGTAATGGTCACACTTATTTCCTGCCCTTCAGGGCAAAGAGTTGCCTCTTAGTTTTCATTTTCAAAGCAATCAAAACAGCAACATAAACACATGTACACGTCTGGTGAAAGGTTACACTGGCACAGGCACTTTGGAAATCGAGTTCACGTGCGCTGGTCTGGTTACAGCACATCCCGCATACATTCCAGCCATCCTACTCTGGGGGATCTCTGGCCCGTGTGTCCCAGAAGACACGTGCGCTACCGTTTATAGGAATAACTGGAATGATCACTTAAAACACAAATAGGAAAATAGCAAAATAGTGTGATTCACAAAATATAAAACTTTACATCAGTAAAAATAGTGAACTACACCTCCCACATCAGAGATAAGTCAACTAGACATGACTTTGAGTCACAGAAGAATATGTGTGGCATGTGTTGGCTCACAGGAAGGTTAAAAACAGGCAAAAAAAAAAAAAAAACCAACAATATTTTGTTGGGGAATATTTACACTTACTGTAATATCTTTAGAGCAAGTCAAAGTAATTGTAACCAGGAGTCTCAGGACAGAGGTTACACGGGATGGGGGTGGGGGAGGACTGGGGATGGTCCAGGGGGCTTCATTCCTTCTGTTTCTTGTTCCAGCGCAGGTGCCCAGGGGTTTAGTGCATCAGAACTCCTTTTTTTTTTTTTTTAAGTATTTAAAAATTTTTTTTAATGTTTTATTTACTTCTAGGAGAGAGAGAGACAGCGTGAGCAGGGGAGGGTCAGAGAGAGAGGGAGTCACAGACTGAAACAGGCTCCAGGCTCTGAGCTGGCAGTCAACACAGAGCCCGACGCGGGGCTCGAACCCACGAACCGCGAGATCATGTCCTAAGCGAAAGTCGGACGCTTAAGCGACTAAGCCACCCAGGCGCCCCAGAACTCCTTATTTTTTTTTTTTAAGGAATTAAAATGAAATACCAAAGTCACCAAAGTCATATCAAGGATACTTCATAAGAACTATTTCAAGGGAACAAAACCATAGCCAATTATTCTGAACCATATTAGAGAGAAGATACAGAAAGTGATACACATAGGTCATTTGACATTTGCTCACGGTCTCCCTATTAATTTCTGGCATACAATGTTGCATATGATGTGCAGGCAAATGTATCCTGTGAAGGATTTGATGAGTCACGTTAACCTCACATGCAAGTGGACTCAATACATTCACAGATTGAAAAAGGACATTGTTCCTCAATGTAAATTAAGCTGGAAATCATACAAAGGAATAACCACTGATAAAATAGCACTTTTGAATGGAATGACACCAAAAGAAAAACTTCTTAAAACATTTTTAGTACATAGTAAGAGTGGTTTTTAGAATTTGTTGATGCCTAAATCTCTTCTACCAAATCTCACTGAAAAGCATAGTGAGAGATTTTAAATTTATTTTTTTTTAATACCATAGGCATGGTGCTTTTATTTTTTTATTATGTTTTATTTATTTCTAGGTGAGAGAGAGAGACAGTGTGAGCAGGGGAGGGTCAGAGAGAGAGGGAGTCACAGACTGAAACAGGCTCCAGGCTCTGAGCTGCCAGTCAGCACAGAGCCCGATGCGGGGCTCGAACCCACGAACCGCGAGATCATGACCTAAGCGAAAGTCGGACGCTTAACCGACTAAGCCACCCAGGCACCCCGAGAGATTTTAAATTTATTATAAATGATAAACTTATGTAAACTTCTCATTATTATTTTCCAAAGAGAAGTTTGAAGCATTCAATAAAAATAACGGGTGAAAGAAGTGTTTGACTTACAAAATCCAAAACTGACCGTGTACCTAAATCCTTGACATCCTCCCTTCCAGAGGTGGATCTGATTGTCCTTCTCTTGGGTGTGGCTGCACTGAACGATTCACTTCTAACTGGCAGAAAAGACTGAGGTAATGGTGTGTGACCCTGGGTCTCAGGAGGTAAAACACATGGCAGCTTCCAGCTGGGTTTCTCTCTCTTTCTTTCTCTCTCTGTCTCTTTCTCTCTGTCTCTGTCTTTCTCTCTCTGATTACTTGGTCTGGGAGAAGCTACCTAGTCATTAGTCACCTTATGGAAAAGTCCACAAGGAACCAAGGCCTCGTAAGACAATCTGGGAAGGAAAAGGAGGCTTCTTCCAACAGACATGTGAGGCAGCCTTGTTTCCTGTGAACCCCCAGCCCCACTCGGCCATCAGATGGTGCAGTCCTGGCTGACAACTTGACTGCAATGTTGAGAGAGGCCCTGAGCCAGCAGCACCCAGGTGACCCTCTCCTGGATTCCTGACCCTGAGGATCTGTGGGAGACACTGAACACATGTTGTTCTGAGCTGCTGAGTCTCGGGTAATTTGTGATGCAGCCACACATAACTGCTACAGGGTCCAAAGAACAGGACCCTGTATTTTCTATTGGCTCTACATTAACCACAAGATGTTAAACATTATCAATTGGTATTAAGATTTAAGAAGAATATCTATATCTAAGGGTACAGAATACATATTATTAACATTCAGACAACCTATTTATTTTAACTTTGATCTCTGACTCTGATCCAATTAGACAAAGAGGAAGAACCGGGCTCTCCAGGGTAGATTCCAAGATGGCTGCCCTAACCAACCTCAGGTTGCTCATATTCTCCGAGTTGTTGGATCAGACGCTAAGCCAGGTGCTAGTTTGAAGGGATTTTGCATGTGCAGTTAAGGGTCATATCAGCTGAACTATAACAGGAGGGTTGTCGTGGGTAATCCTGACCTCATCAGGTGAGCCCTTAATAGATTGATGTCTTCCTGAGTAAAGGCCTGGCAGAGCGAGCAGGACTCAGTGGGAGGGAGGCCTTGACATGGAAGGGGTCACAACCAGTGCTGGTGGCTGCAGGAGCTGAGAGCAGCATCCCACTGACATCGTGCAAGGAAGTGGGGACCACAGTCCTCCACCTCCAGGAAATGGAATTCTGCCAACAGCTCTGTGCAAGCTTGGAGGCGACTTTGAGCTCTAGGTGCAAACACTGCCTGTGACACCCAGGAGAAAACCCACAGCATCATGCCCCACTACTGACCTGTACAACTGGGACATATATGGACAGGTGCTGTGGTAAGTCACCATGTTTGAGGGAATTTGTTCCCCAGCAATAGAAAACCACTGCACAGCCTCTGTGTGCATAGTATTCCTGTACCTGGAATGAATTTATGAAACTTCATGCACACTGGTGCAATGAGATAAAATCTTTCCTCATTTTGCTTACATATTTTTCATTTTATGATTTTGTTTGATGGAATTAAATTCTTTTAAAAGTTTTTAACATTTATTTTTTTTGAGAGAGAGAGAGAGAGATACAGAGTGTGAGTGGGGGAGGGACAGAGAGAGAGAGAGAGAGAGAGAGAGAGAGAGAGAGAGAGATGGAATCTGAAGCAGGCTCCAGACTCTGTTAGCACAGAGCCCAACACTGGGCTCAAACTCACGACCTATGGCATCATGACCTGAGCCAAAGTCAGATACTTAATGGACTGAGCCACCCAGGGGCCCCTGGAATTATATTCTAATAGCATATTTCATTCATTCATTCATTCATTCATTCATTCATTCAACAACAATTAATTTAGTGCCTACTATGCACCAGAAATGGCTTTCTATGCTGGCGATACAGCTTTCACCAAAATCCCCAAAGCCCCTGTGCTCATGGGCCCTACATTCTAGAAGCTTCCCAAGAGAAACATGGAGCCATTGGAGCATTTTCAATGAGGAAATGACACCTTCTGACTCACATTAGCAGGATCACATTAGCAGGATCACTGAACCCTGTGGGGAAAAGAGCCCCAGGTGGCAGGTGATGGGGTGGCACCAGTGCCCCAATCCAGGAGGGAGAGGGTGGTGGGGACTGAGGGGAGAAGAGGGCCTGAGGGATGGGAGACAGAAGGGCTGCAGACCCAGGGTGAGGAAAAGAAGTAGAGGGAAAGAATTCTAAGCAGTGGAATTTTCAGATTTAAATATGTTGTTATACATAATTTTAGTAAATCTCTATCTACAGGGCTTAGCAACATATTCTTTGCATCTAGTATTTACTACATTCTGTGGGTGCTGCCTGTGAACCAATTACCTCCTAAGATTCATCAGGGTGGAAAAAATTATAACAATAACACCCCAATACAATATTCCTAGGGTTTTCATTCAAAAATACAGGCAGTGTACAAACACTGGTAAAGCGTTTTCACTGCACTAAATACTTGCAAATTTGAAGGGACTCATGGTTGCACAATCTGGTTGAAATATACTGTGTTAACGGAATATTTTCTGTATTCTTGATGCTCTGGCATGTGTGGCCTCCATAACTGGGGTGACACTCTCCCTCACCAGGCTGGACAATTCTTTTTTTTTTTTTTTCTAAATGTTTTTTATTTATTTCTGAGAGAGAGAGAGAGAAAGAGAGAGACACAGCATGAGCAAGGGAGGATCAGAGAGAGAGGGAGACACAGAATCCGAAATAGCCTCCAGGCCCTGAGCCGGCTGTCAGCACAGAGCCCTATGCGGGGCTTGAACCCATGAACCGTGAGATCATGACCTGAGCCGAAGTCGGATGCTCAACCAACTGAGCCACCCAGGTGCCCCCAGGCTGGACAATTCTTAGAGACAGCTAAGTGCTTGCACAGGAGCATGCCTTTCCTTTGCTAATTAAACAATACACATCCCCTATTCTGAACCATCTCTCAGTCAGGTGCATGTACTCCAGGAGGCAGTATCCCTCTGCTCCGGTGACCCAGGGCCAGCTAGCAGACTTCTAGAGACAACTCCTGTCACCCAGAGCCCACTGATAACGTTATTCAGACGAGTCAATTCTAAAATGTTTCCCTAGCCTCTCCTTCCCTTTCTCAAGGAAAACACAACAAGGCTCTGAGCCATGCTTTCTTCCTTTCCTTCTGCCCCCTGGCCCTCCTAGGTGCTCCCCCACGGTGGCCCTGTGTGGTGTGCCATGCCCCTCCCCTTGGGAAATGTAAGTAAGAAAAGAAATCTTCCCTCAATGCCATCCGCCTCTCCAGCTGTCACTTAGTCACCTTGATAAATCAAGGCCCAGGCACAGATCAGATACAGTAACAAACTGCCCTTCTATGTGCTGCTTTGTGTTGAGGATTGTCTGGGACTCCCAGACAGAGCTACGGAATGAAGATCATTTTAAAATACAAAAACCCTCAGTCATGGTTTGGGAAAGTGAAAATTACAGCTTTGGTTATTGCAAGACGCTGAAAACAAATGTGTCTATGAATGGTAAAATCACTACTCTGACAGATTAGATTCTGGATCATTCAGTGGTGATCT
This sequence comes from Hyaena hyaena, assembly GCF_003009895.1. NCBI lineage: Eukaryota > Metazoa > Chordata > Mammalia > Carnivora > Hyaenidae > Hyaena > Hyaena hyaena. The sequence continues at coordinate 751,576 of NW_024081455.1, read as the reverse complement.
AGATTATGGTTAATAAACAAAAAGCAGGGGCACCTGGGTGGCTTAGTCGGTTAAGCGTCCGACTTCCGCTTAGGTCATGATCTCGTGGTTCGTGGGTTCGAGCCCCGCGTCAGGCTCTGTGCTGACTGCCAGCTCAGAGCCTGGAGACTGTTTCGGAGTCTGTGTCTCCCTCTCTCTCTGACCCTCCCCTGTTCACGCTGTCACTCTCTATCCTAGAAATAAAATAAAAATAAAAAATAAATAAATAAATAAATAAACAAAAAGCAAACTGGCCTCTGTGAGGATCTCTAGCTGGTACCCCAGGCACAGGTGACCCAGGTTTAGAGAGGAAACCGTTGTTTCTGCACCAACTACCCTAAAGCCAGCTCTCTCTCTGACCTCAAATTCCCTGGGAGTACGTCTCCTTCTAAAACATCCAGGAGGTCACTTCCTTGGCTGTGGAGAAGCTTTTTATTGGGTGCAGTCCCAGTGGTTTATTTGTGCTGTGGTTTCCCTTGCATCAGGAGACACATCTAGAAAGAAGGTGTCACTACCCATGTCAAAGAAATTACTGTGTGTGTTTTTTTCTAGGATTTTTATGGTTTCAGGTCTCCCATTTAGGTCTTTAATCCATTTTGAATTTATTTTCGTAAACGGTGTGAGAAGTGGTCCGTATTCTTTCTTTCGCATGTTGCTCCCCTGATGGGAACACCTGGTGATGGATGGCATTGTTGAATCACTGTGTTATACAGGGAAACTAACAGAACACTGTATGTTACCTAACTGGAATTTAAATAAAAACAATGGATAAATAAGTAAATAAAGAGGTAAGTCAGTCAATCTGTCTGTCAGTCCAGGGAGAGAGGTAAGAGGTAAGAGGCAGAGAGTCCAGGTCAGGGAGGGTTTCCAGGAAGGAAGTGAGGATAAAGAGCTGAGCCCAGTCTGGTGTCTCTACCTGGCATCTTCAGAAAGGCCCTGCACCAGAGCTCCGGGAATCTGTGTGACAGAGAGAGCTCCCTGCAAGAGGAGAGGGCTGGGCACAGTCCCTGGTCCCCTGGGGGGCGTGGCTGTCAGGGTCCAAGGCACAAGGGCACAAAGGCAGGGCAGCCTGGTGTTGGGGAGTCCCTGTCTCCCCTGGTTTCACTTCTCCCTCTCACAGCCTGTGTCAGGTCCCCCTGCCTGGGACTCATGAAGAGGCCGCTGCTCACACTCCTTTGTCTGTTTGGTTTCTAGAGAAGACTATCAGCTTCACTGTGGTCCCTGATTTCCAGATCCTGAGGATGGGGATCCTGGGGCCTTGAACCCTCCTCCTGATGCTGTCAGGAGGCTGCTCATGACCCTGCCATGGGCCGGTGAGTGCGAAGTCAGAAGGAAAAGGACTCTTTTGTGTTAGGGGAACGCCTGGCAGGGACGCTGGACCACTGTGGAAGGGACTGCCTACCGCCCCAACCTGCCCCCGGCCCGCCCAGCCTGTACTCTCCTGACCCTCTCCAACTCCACCCTGCTCTCCCCCACTCTGGTCCACCTCCCTGTGCCCTCCCTGCCTCCTCCACCTGCGACCAGGCCCAGGGTCCGGAGGAGGGTCTGGCGGGGTCTCAGGCCCTCCGCGCCAACAGGCTCCCACTCCCTGAGGTGTTTCCACACCGCGGTGTCCCGGCCTGGCCTCGGGGAGGCGCCGTACGTCTCGGTGGACCACGTGGACGAGACACAGTTCCTGCGATTCCCCAGCAGAGCCGCGAGTCCGAGGGTGGAGCCGTGGACGCCGTGGGTGGAGCAGGAGGGACCACAGTTTGGGAGGAGCAGACCGAGATCGCCGAGGTGCACGGACAGACCTTCCTGCTGACCTTGCACTCCGCCCTCCACGACTATGACCAGAGCGAGTCTGGTGAGTGACTGGGGCCCGGGTCCATGTCACGAGACCCTGAATCCCCCCTGGACCGGCTGGGGTCTCCTCAAGTCCCTAAGTCTGAGATTCACCGCAAAGCCAGGAGACCCTCCGGCCCCCCAACCCCGGATGAGCTCTCGGGGATTCAATCGGATTTTGTATAGTTTCTGAGGTCTTTGACCAATCACCGCGGGTAGCCCGCATGCAGGGTGGGGGGAGGTGAAGGGGCGACTGCGGGGGCGGGTTAGTGGGCGGGACTGCCCGCAGAGGGCGAGATAGTGGGAGGGGCCGGCCACCGAGCGGAGTTAGGGTCTCACACCTTCCAAGGGACTTCCAGCTGGAACTTGGGGTTCGATGCGAGCCTCCTCCACGGGATGAGCAGTTCGCCTCTGAGGGCGCCTGTTACAGCGCCCTGACGGAGGACCTGCGTTCCTGGAGGGCGGCGGAAGAGGTGGATCCGATCAGCCCAAGTAGGAGGGGGCCGGAGCAGCCGAGCACTACCGGCTGTTACCTGCAGAGGGAGTGCGTGCGCTGGCTCCGCAGGTACCTGGAGAAAAGGAAGGAGACCTTGCAGGAAGCAGGTATGTGTGGACTCCAGGCCTCCTGATCTCATCTGGGGTTGGGGCTGTACCTCCTGCTGGCCCCACCAGAAAGGGAGGGAAACGGGATTGACACCAGAATTCTTCCCTGCCCCCCTCCTTGGATCCTGAGGGTGAGCGGTTACCCTGGGTTTTCATATCCTGTCCCAGAGAGAGACTCGTTCAGAGGACCCACCCTTCTCTCAGGACACTGAGGGGATCCAGCCTCTAAGGAGATGGAGAGGGTTATCTCTGAAAGAATTTCATAGCAGGTTTCTCTGACCCTGGTATTCACCTTGGGCACCACTGGTTGACGTCTTCCCTCAGGCCTTGCTGTCTGTCCCATGCCCATCTTCGTTGGAGGGTTGACTCCAGGTGTTTTGAGCCACTGGGCCTCCTCTACCAGTCAGGACTAGAAGTCTTTGTTGTCCAACTCAGAGACCATGAACCTCCAATCCTAGGCTGTCTTACTTACAAAGGGAACTTATAAAGGGATGGGAAGTTATTCCAGATCCTGGAGCTCGGGCTGGGGTGTGAGTCTTGCACTCCTTCTGCCCACTCCCATGTGCTCCCTCGGTGGCCCACTGGGGATGATGCAAAGTTCCTAAAGTTTCTGACCCTTCTCCTCAGATCCTCCACAGACACATGTGATCCAACACCCTGACCATTGGCGGGGGGGGCGGGGGGGGAGACCCTTAAGTGCTGGGCTTTAGGCTTCTACTGGACTGAGATTAGTGTGACCCGGCAGTGATGGAGAGGACCTGACCCAGGACACGGAGCTTGTGGACACCAGGCCTGCAGGGGATGGGACTTTCTAGAAGTGGGCAGCACTGGTGGTGTCAGTTGGAGAGGAGCAGAGATATACATGCCTGTGCAGCATGAGGGGCTGCAGGAGCCCATCACCCTGAGACGGGTTATGAAGGGGGATGAAAGGGTGGGTTCTGTTCTCAGACAACAGAACACATGACACCTTCTATAAACCTTCAGCGGGATCAGAGCTGAGGCCTGGGGATCAGAACTCTCACCTTCCCTTTCCCTCTCAGAGTCCCCACCTCACCCCAACATCTCCATCATGGGAATCATTGCTGGTCTGGCTGTCCTTGGAGCTGTAGTCACTGGACCTGTGACTTGGAGGAGGAAAGGCTCCGGTAGAGAGAGGGGTGAGGTCTGAGTTTTCTTGCATAAGGTAGGGAGAGAGAGGTGGGGGTAAGGGAGATTCAAGCCATATGAAATTTTCTAGTGCTTTGCCTCAGTCCTGGGAGGCACCATCCACATACATGTGCCTACCCAGTTGGGACCCTGTCTGCTAATACTCTTTGGAAAATTACACCTGAAAAAGAAAATGTTCACCTGGATGCCCCTGGTGATGGGACCTGATGCCCAGAGGTCATGGACAGAGGGGAGGCCCTGCTGCACGCAGACCTCCAGGAGGGTTTGATCTAGTTTCCACATATCCTCTTACCTCACATTATGTAATATTGCCCTGGGTCTGTAGTTAAAGTTCTGGAAATTTCTTTTTTTTTTTAAATTTTTTTAATGTTTTTTAAATTTATTTCTAGGAGAGAGAAAGACAGCGTGAGCAGGGGAGTGTCAGAGAGAGAGGGAGTCACAGACTGAAACAAGCTCCAGGCTCTGAGCTGGCAGTCAGCACAGAGCCCGACGCGGGGCTCGAACCCACGAACCGCGAGATCATGACCCAAGCGAAAGTCGGACGCTTAACCGACTAAGCCACCCAGGCGCCCCAAAGTTCTGGAAATTTCTTTACAGTCCAGGATTTCGGGGGTCCTTTTAGGACCTCATGACCCAGCCTTCTCCCTGGCCCCTGACATGATGTTTTCTTCTCACAGGGGAAAAAGATGGAGGTACACTCAGTCTGCAAGTAAGTATGGAGGGGTGATCCCTGAGATCATGGGTAGACAGGACCCCATGAGGAGCTCACCCACCCCATGGCTCCTCCCTTAGTCTCCTCTCCTGGGGCTCTGACCACGTCCTGTTGGTTCTGAGGCTGTGACCGTGCCCAGGACTCTGATGTGTGTTTCAAGGCTTCTAAAGGTGAAACCTTTGTGGTGGCTGGGTGGCTCAGTAGGTTAAGCATCCAACTTCACCTTGGGTCATGATCCCATAGTTTATGAGTTCGAGCCCCACATCAGGCTCTGTGCTGACAATGCAGAGCCTGGAGCCTGCTTGGACTCTCTGTCTCCCTCTCTCTCT
>NW_024081455.1:53843-102436 GCF_003009895.1 Hyaena hyaena | reverse complement strand
AAAAAAAAAAAAGAAATGGTACTGGGACAATTGGTTTTCCATGTACAAAAGAATGAGTTTGTACATTTACCTTACACAATACACAAAATTTAACTCAAAATCAATCATAGATCTAAAAAAATAGCTAAAACTATAGAATTGTTAAAAGAAACCCTGAGAGTGAATATCATGATCTTGGATTAGACAATGGTTCAACCTATGATACCAAATGCACAAGCAACAAAATAAAATTTTGATAAATTGGACTTTATCACAATTAAAAATTTTTGTGCTCTGAAAGGCACCTCAAGAAAATGAAAAGACAATCAACAGCATGAGAACTAATATTTGAAAATCATATAGCATATAGGGGACTTCTATACAGAATATATAAAAAATTCATAACTCAATGATGAGACTTAGAAAATGGGTAAAATATTTGAATAGACCTTACCCTCAAGAAGATGTACTGATGGCTAATAAACACATGGAGATATGCTCTTTGGGATTCACTGGCTTCTTGAATCCGTAGGTTTGTATCTTTTGACAAATTTGGGAACTTTTAGTCATTATTTCTTTGAATATATTTTCCTGCCACAGCTTTTTTCTCCACTTTTTCAGGACTCTGATGACATGAAAGATCTTTGATTATAGTCTGATATATCTCTGAACTTCTTCTCATTTATTTTTTGGTCTATTTTCTGTTTGTTGTCACAATTGAGTAATTTCTATTTTTCTGTCTCTAAGTTCACTAAATTTTTCCTCTTCTGTTTCTTCTGTTAAGCCAATCCGCCGCGTTTTAAATCTTGATTATTGTATTTTTAAGTTTGAAAAGTTCTGTTTGGTCCTTCTTTATCTCTTCCCCCCATTCCTTTCCTCTTCCTCCTCACTTTTTCTTTGCCGAGACTATTTTTTCATTTGTTTTAAGAGAATTTGTAATTTTTTTTGAGCCATTTTTAATTATTTAAAAGACTTGCCTGATTTATTTTTTTAAGTTTATTTATTTATTTTTGAGAGAGAAAAAGAGAGGGAGCACAAATGGGGGAGGGTCAGAGAGAGAGGGAGACAGAATCCAAAGCAGGCTCCAGGCTCTGAGCTGTCAGCACAGAGCCCGATGCAGGACTCAAACCCATGAACCATGAGATCATGACCTGAGCCGAATTTAGACGCTTAACCAACTGAGCCACCCAGAGGTCCCAAGACCTGCCTGCTTTAAACACTTGCCACGTAATTCCAACATCTAGTCCATCTTGAGTGTTGACTGTCTTTTCTTATTCAGTTTGTGATTTTCCTGGTTCTTGCTAGGACAAGAGACTTTTGATTGTATCTTGGGTATTTTAGGAATCATTTCATGAGACTCTGGATTTTACTTAAATCTATTTTAACAGGTATCCTCTGACACTGTGCTGGTGGGGGAAAGAGGGTTCTGCTGTATTGCCGTGAGCTGGGGGTAGAAGTCCTGGTTCCTTTCTTGACTTATGTTGACTCTTGTGGGGGGAACCTAGCAAGGTGGGGGTGGGCGTTCAGACTTGCTGCTAAACCTCTGCTGGACTGGGAGTGTGAAGTACCTTTTTACTGTTCCCACTTAGTTTCCAGTGGCATTGTGATAGAAGGGGACTTGTTACCACCAGGCAGGGCTGGAAGTCCCAGCTTCCCTTTTGGCCCTCTCTGAGACCATGCAAGCAGTGGGAAGGAGCACCTTGTGGATAAAGGTGAGTGTCTAGACTCCCCATTTAGCCTTTCCTGGCAGTTTTTCTCCCCCTGTGATATTTGGGTTGGAGTATGGGAGTTATTGTCTAAAAGTTTTCTGTCCTAGGCTGTCCCTTTCTTGGTTCTTTGGCTAGAGACATTTGGGCCTGTGTGTGTGCATGCACATGTGCCTGTTAGAGTTTCCTTGTTCTGGCCTTTCTAGCACCAATTCTCATGTATATGCGGCAAAAAGAAGACCTAGGGAACTCATCATGTTGCTGTTTCAGTCTTGAGATTCCTAGCCAGTTTGCCTTCTCCCCATCTTTCAGAGTCTTCTTATGCTTGCTTTAGAAATAATTTGCAGGGTTTTATCTGTACCTAGGTGGAAGAAACCAGAAGTGGATCTACTCTATCTTGTCCTGGAACTGGAAGCCAATCTGACAAGTCCTTAGAATGCTCGAAATAGAATTACTATATTGACTGGTGATTCCATTTATAGATGTCTACCCAAGGGAAATGAAAGCATATGTCCACACAAATACTTGCGCGTGAATGTTCAAAGAAGTATTATTCACAATAGCCATGAAGGGAAAATAACCCAAATATTCCTCAGTTGGTGAATGGATAAAAAATATGTTATATCTATACAACAAAATTCTGAATAGTATTCTATTTAATAAAAATGAAACACTGATGCATGCTCTACTATGAATGAATCTCAAAAATATTATGTTAAGTAAAAGACTAAAGCAGACACTTAGATCAATGGAACAGAAGAGAGAACCCAGAAATAAACCCACAAACATGGCCAACTAATCTTTGACAAGACAATGGAATAAAGATAGTCTCTTCAGCAAATGGTGCTGGGAAAACTGGACAGCTACATGCAGAAAAACGAACCTGGACCACTTCCTTGCACCATACACAAAAATAAACTCAAAATGGATGAAAGACCTAAACGTAAGACAGGAGGCCATCAAAATCCTAGAGGAGAAAGCAGGCAAAAATCTCTTTGATCTCGGCCGCAGCAACTTAACCAACACGTCTCCAGAAGCAAGGGAAACAAAAGCAAAAATGAACTATTGGGATTTCATCAAAATAAAAAGTTTCTGCACAGCAAAGGAAACAATCAGCAAAGCTAATAGGCAACTGATGGAATGGGAGAAGATATTTGTAAATGACATATGAGATAAAGGGTTAGTATCCAAAATCTATAAAGAACCTATGAAACTCAACACCCAAAAACAATCCAGTGAAGAAATGGGCAAAAGACATGAACAGATACTTTTCCAAAGACATTCAGATGGCTGACAGACACATGAAAAAATGCTCAACATCACTCATCATCAGGAAATACATGGAAAAGATGTATAGCAAGAGGGATCAAGGGAATTATTTTTTGAAATTATTATTTCAGAAAATTTCAAGTACACACCTAGGTGGGAAATCCTCATGCCTCCCTCATCCAGATAGTATCATCTTTAACTCAGGAACACAATGGTTTCATCTATACTTGCACCCTTACCCTCGATTATTTTAGAAAAAATCCTAGGCATGATATTATTTCTATTGTAAATATTTTAGTCTCTGTAAAGAATAAGGACTCTGAAAAACATAACCACACTACCATTATGCTATCTAACTGTTCACAATATCCTTAATATCATCAGATATGCTGCCAATGTGCAAATTTCCCAAATTGTCTGATAAATACATGTACAATTTGTGTGAATCAGGATAAAATCCAGATTCACTTCTTGCCTTTGGTTGATATGTCTTAAGTATCTGCCTCTTTTTATTTTATTTTAAGTTTATTTCCTTATTTTGAGAGAAGGAGACAGACAGACAGACAGACAGGGAGAGAGAGAATCCCAAACAGGCTCCACACTGTCAGCACAGATCCCAAAGCAGGGCTCAACCCCCTAAACTGTTAGATCATAACTTGAGCTGAAGTCAAGAGTCAGACACTTAACTGACTGAGCCACCCCAGCCTCTCTCTCTTTTTAAAAATACATTTTATTTTTTAAAAGTTTGAGAAGATAGTAAGAGTGTTCCCATGTACACTGCACCCAGTGTTTCCCATTACTAACATCTTATGTGAATATAGTACATTTGTTCTACTTAATGACTTGATATTGATAAATTAAAGTCCATAATTTCTTTGGACTTAGTTTTTACCTAATGTTCTTTACCTGTGCCAGGATACCATTCAAGGGACCACATTACATGTATTTATCTTGTATCCTTGGGCCCTTCTCGGCTGTGACGATTTCCCAAACTTTTCTTGTTTTTGACGATCTTGACAATTCCTGATCAGGTATTGTATTGGATTCCCTTCTTTTGGAATTTGTTTGTTATTTTTCCCATGGTTAGACTGAGAGCATAAGTGTCTTTTAATCTTTTGGATTTTTTTTCTTGTCATTTATTTGTTGAAGAAATGGCTTATCTCCTATAGAATTTTCTTTTTTTTAAATATAAAGTTTATTTATTTTGAGAGAGAGAGCTCAAGCAGGATAGGGGCAGAGAGAGAAGAGAGAGAGAGAGAGAGAGAGAGAGAATTCCAAGCAGGCTCCATGCTGTCAGCACAAAGCCTGATGCGGGGCTCAAATCCATGAACCGTGAGATCATGACCTCAGCTAAAGTTGGGTGCTTTATTGACTGAGCCATCCAGGAGCCCCTAGAATTTCCTATATTCTAAATTTTGCTAATTGTATGGCTGTGTCATTTACCATATCTGCCTATTCTACTTTTTCCTGTAAAAACTGGTAGTTACATTTAAAGACCTTATTAGATTCAGGATTTTTTTTTTTTTTTTTGGTGAGGATAGGATATATCATAGGTGCGTTGTGCTGTATTTCTCCATCAGAAACATATAATTCTAGTTGTCAGTCATTGATGGGCATTGTCTATAGTCATTATTTTACTAGGCGTTGTAAAGTGGTGATATTCTACTTCTTTCATTCTGTCTTTAATTCATTTATGAATTATGCCTCATCTACTATTACGTCTACTAGATTTGTTTAGGAAAGGCAGATTCATACCTTTTTTTACAGTTTATTTTCTAATTTTCAGAATAATGAGTTCATTCTCAAGCATCCTCCAAAAGTAACCCACAAGTTTTTATTGAGTATAACTATGAAGAAATACATTTTAATATATTTTAATCTCTTGCAGTAAATCCTTTTATTGATCTCAATCTGTTCCATATTTGGCCAGTGTGAGCCTCAAGTTGACAAGATCCTAGTATCTTTGATGGCCTTCTTGCCATCATGGTCATTTTGTACATATGGGTCTTTTTAGTGGAAATGGTACTAAAAGACCTCAGTCTGGGTGCTAGGAAAGATTATTATTTGTTTTGCTTTTGAAGATAGGAAGTATACCATTTTTGCTTGCTGGTGGGTGTGATCTTCAGAGGCAAAGGCAGCATTGCAAAAGAGGGAGGGCTGCAGTAGAAATGTCCTTGAATAGGTGGGAGGGGCTGGGGTTCAGTGCCCAAGTGAAGGAGTTGGTTATCAGTTGAAAGTGAAGGGGAGGGAGGGTGTGTAATTAAGAAGAAAATATGAAATAAATGCCTTGAGAGTTTCTGAGTGAGTAACCCGAAAAATGCTGGGTCCTTTTATTGGCCACCTTGAAGTTTGTGATTATAAATATTTCATAGGCATGTATGAGTATTTTTATTCAATCACTTAGCTGCTTGGATGTAGGCATGGAGTAGGTGAGAAGATGGATTTAGGCAAAGCTGGGCTTTTTCCAGGCTGGTATGATGGAGAGAGTTAAGAAAACGGCAAATGAGATTGCAAGATAGTTATAACAATGGGTCTGGAAATCTAAGTGGGATATTATTAAAATGGGGCAGAATCTCTTTCTGTCAGGGTCAAAAGGGTTGGAGGTCTAGAAAGAGGAAAAATTATGAGGGTGGGGTAGAAGAGTGACTTGCAATGACAGGAGGTGTTACTTAAAATTTTTCAGTATTTCCTAAATGACCTCCTTCTAGCTTCAGAGAAGGGTTTCCATTTCCTGGGTCCTGGTATTTTGTAAATCAGGCTTATTGCCTTCCTCATAGGGACTGCTCTGCCCACATGCATCTCCCAGCTGCCTCGGCCCTCTCCCCACAGTTGACCAGTGTGGGGTTCTTGGTTCTTGGATAATCTGGAGAATTTATTACAGTGAGTGACAGCTCTGTGCTCATGGAAGGTATAGATGAGGGCCTTTGGGGCTTCTGGACAGTGGCTCTGAAGCTGACCCTGAAGATGCTGACATCCTTTCATGATATGAGAGCCCAGAGTAGTTCCTTCTGGAAAGCCTGAACTGGGAGGAGGGGAGGGCTGGGGAAATGGTTGTCTCTCTAGGGCTGGGTTCCCGAAGGGGCTGAAAGCGGCTCCTGACACAACACAGAGCGTGTTTTTCCTAAGTCACTGAATTGTGCCTGTCCCCTTTCCCCAGCACACTCCTGGCCCTGAGCACTCAGACCTTGGCTGGGGAGGTTGGGGAGTGGTGTGGGTTAGTCAGTGGGTCCTGGATTAGGAGCATGGGAGGTGCACAGGGAGGTACATGGGTATTTGACCAGTCAGATACTGTCCTAGAAGACCCTAAACTGGAGCTGCTAGGTAGTGCAGCATTACGGGTTATCCCTTTGCCAGAAAGATTGACAATTAAACCCTGAAAATAGATGAAAATTTTTGCTGGACATGCATGATCATGGACTGATTCAGAAAATTCTCCATTTTAAAATCACAAACTATTGCATAAACAGGCAGAAGTTAAAGATAGCACAATGGATTTTTTTTTTTTTTCCTGAAGAGAAAAGCAATCTTGTACTGGGGCCTAGTATGAGGAACAAATCTATTTAAATATTAAGGAAATTTAAGTCCAGACGTTGGTAAGTATAAAAACGATTGGCAGGATAAGTAATAGAAACAAAACAACTACTTGACTTCTAGTGAATAAGTCCTAAGCCCCAGGGACTCAAAAGGTTTGTGAATCAGTCTATTTTCTGTTTTTTCTACCTCTCTTGCCAAGTTTACTGAATTCTTGGTGAAGAGAGAGGACTGTTGGGTGTGTTTTTAGTGACAGGGTAGTGCTTTCTCAGTGGTAGGAGGAAGCCCTTAGGCAGTGGCTGGGGGTGCAGTGGGTGGGGGGGGTCTGGAGTGGGAAGGGCAAGTGGCTGGGGTGGGCAGGAGTGGGAGAGCTGAGGGCAGTATGGGGAAGGGTGGAGTTGGGGAGGTAATGGGGGTGGAGTGTGACTGGAGTGAGGGCAGCAGGCTGGGGCTTTAGGGCTTGTCCTGGGGGGTGCTGTTTAGAGGTGGATGAAGGGGCAGACTCAGTGAGGATGCAGAGGGTCCAAAGATGTGTGATGTGGGGGCAGGGAGGTCATTGTGCAGGGAAGGCAGCCAGAGGTGCTGAGACTGGCAATTAGCCACCTGCCTGGGCTGCTCTGGTCTACTCATAACCCACCCTCCCTGGGTGTTTGGGACAGGAGGTAAATTCTCCAGTCCATGGCCTGTGTTGATGGCAAGTCTGGGAGTGACTCTCCTGGGTCCTGGGCCCCAGCCTGGCACAGCCACGGAGCAAGAGCTGCCCAGCCATGGTCTACCTTCCTCATGGGTTCTCTGGGCGTGACCCAGCTTTGGGTGTTGGGAGGATCTGTCTGCACTAAAGGATCTTTGACCTTCCCCTGCCTTCCAGAGGTTCCCAAACTAGGTGGGAGATCCAGACAGTTATACTAAGTAGAATTGTGGATATGAAGGGAGGTGGTATGAACATCCCCTGTGGAAGCTCTGGGAGAAGCCAGCTGTTCTCCATCCCCACAGCTCTGACCACCATCAAATGGCCCTGTAGTCACACAATGGATCTTTCCAGCCCAGAACTTTTCCTGCGCTTAAGACCTACGTGTTCAAGTATGTCTTCCACTCCCCACCAAGATATCTAATAGAAAAGTCAACAGAAGTACATCTGACTCCAAACTCTTGATTCTCTTTCCTGCGATGGAGTGCTCTGGGCTGGATGCTGGCAGAGGCACCCTGAATTCTGCCCCTCTGGGCACTGAACTCCTTGGGTGCAGTGAAGGCCTGAAGATGCTCCTCTTCTGTGTCTTCAGGGACTAGGGAAAAGGGGAGGTCCTTAGGAAGGTCCTGGAAGGCTTTTCACCCCCATACCTCCAAAGCATATCCTTTGGTGAATGTGACCTGTCTCCTGCTCCCTGGGGGGAAGGCCTCCTTGAAGCGTGGGTGCTGGACTTCTGCCCACTGAGGGTGTCCAACTCTTGGCTGTGGAAAGGGGGGGAGGAGCAGCTAATCCCTGTCTCCCAGCAGGTGCACGTGTGGCCTGTCCCCCGCAGGTTTCTTCAGAAGCCAGTGGCCAGGCTTGGCACTCTGGAAGAGGAGCAGAGTGCATGTGCTGGGTTCAGGTCTAGGGCAGGACAGGACTCTTACCCTGCAATGGGGGAAAGCGCAGGGTCAGGGAAGGCCAGGATGCCTCAGGGAGAGGCAGCCAGTCACAATCATTGGGAGCCACTCCCTCTGTCCATCTGCATTTTTAGCAAAGGAGAAGGTTCACTTTAGAGGTAGAGGGGATAGAGTGGGAAATGGTGAGCAAGTTCAGTGGATAACTCGAACCCAAGGGTTTGAACTAAAAGTTTCTTGTGTTTTAGGTCTCCTATCTGACACGTGATGGCAGTGAGTAGTTTGAGGAGGGACTGAGCCAGAACTGACTGGCAGAGCAGACTTGGAAGGGCGGGTCAAAGGAAATTGAGGATGGTTCTTGCCCCCAAAGAAGCTAGTCAGTGTGGGTGAGGGTCATGCATGAGAATAGGGACGGTGAGCCCAGGAAGGCAATGTGGGAGATGGGGAGCTGGGAGAGGGGAAGCTGGGAGCTCAGCCTGAGGCACTGGGCTTCCCAGAGCAGGCAGGTGTGATAGGAGAGTCCTGAGGGGATGGGGAGACACCTAGCGTGAAGCAGGGGCAGGGGAACAGCCCCAGAGCTCAATGGGGTGAGAGATTTGGAGAGAGGAGGTGGTTCTGGAATAGCCTGGGGCTGGTCTCACTCAGCTACTGTGTCTGACACGCTCCCCCACCCCGCATTCTTTAGGCTCAGGAGATCCTTGTATTCTGAAAACCCTTCTTTTCTGTGTCCTTTTGTTTCTGTTTGCAATTCTATGCAAAGTTCTCTAAAAATCTCTACCTTTTGAGTGTGAACTAAAGGGATGCAGGAGGTGATTCTTCCCGGCCTCTGTGGTGGTGGTGGTGGCAGAAGTGGATGGAGGCTGTCCCTGGGGAAGGCTCCTGGGGGTAAATCTACGTAGAACCCAGACCTCAGGTCTGTTTAAACACCTGCTGGAAGCCCCCCTCGTCCCCGCATAACCCCCCCACCCCCCCCCCGCCAGACATCCAAAGCTCCAGAGCCACCTGGCAGGCCTCCCTACCTCTCTATGCACCCGATTCCCCACTCACTGGGCTTGTCACTAGTGTCCTTATCTTTGTTGGGGGGAGGGTTGTCACTTGGCAGAAGCAGTAGTTGGATCACTTGGAAAGGTGCTTGTAGTAGAGATGGATCAAGTGGGGGTTCTCATGTTAACCTCTCCCCCTGGGTCCCTTTGTCCTTTGTTGTGTTACTCCCCGTCTGCCCCTCTTCCTTGTCCTTTCTCACCTTTCCCTGCCTTGCTCTGTAACTGGGGACAGTGACTTCTAGGGATTGATCCCAGGGAGGGAGGACTTGGGGATTTGCTGCTGGCTTCTCACTGGGTTCAGCCAATGGGAGGCACTAGATGGAGGCTTTGGTGAAGGGAGAGTAGGTGGGGTATTTTCACTCCCTGCCTGCCAGTATCTGGGCTCCTCTTCCCTGTCCCTTTAAGGTTGGGAGGGGGAATAAAGGCTCTCAGATGCCTCAGATTCCATCATCTTGATGGAATCCTGCTTCCTTCTGGGGCCCTCCACCTCTGTCTTCTCACACTCTGGCCTCAGGTGGGCTGGATAAGAACTGAGCTTCCATGTGGTGGGAGACACTCTCTCCTCACTCAGCGCGGTGCTCTTTCTTACCACAAACTGTAAGGCAGCATCTTCACTTCCTTTCCATCGTCCATCCTCTTGGGGTCAGTCTTTAACTGCCCCTTCTATCTCAAGCTCTGGTTCCACCTCTGAGTCAGTGTCTCTTCAGCGAGGAAGATGTCTTCTCAGAGATGTCGTGCTTGGACTAGCCACTTCCAGCTTTGTTGCAGGCAATTTCGAGTTTCCCCAGGGGAGTCAACGCTGGAAACCTAGGGCACTTCTCCAGAAACTCTGCCCAGGGCCCCCCTTAGGTGTATCTTATCTTCAGTGTATCTGAGGGTCCACGCTTCTTGCTCACATTGCTTTACATTTTCTCTGCTTCACCATGTGTCCTGTTAGGTGGCCAGGTAGTGAGACTGTCTGGGGCAAGAGACTTTCTTTGTCTTCCCCAGATGCTTGCAGCCGGCTGTCAATAGATGCCCACTGAACAAATGAGTGTAGAGATTGTGTCCTGTGACCTTTCACTAGGGGCACAGTGAGGGGTGAATGGGGAGGGGGCAGGTGGAGAAGAAAGTTTTTGGTTTGGGGGAAATGACAGAGCCAAGGCCTGGCAGTGTGGACCATTTGCAAAGACAGGATGCAGTGGTGTGTGTGTGTGTGTGTGTGTGAAGGGGATCCTCACCCTACCAGGCTTCAGGGGAACAGTGAGAATGGGGAGCACTGTGGGACAACCAATGTGTGGGGACTTGGTTGGATAGAGATGCTGACATTATCCCAGCACTTTCCTATGGGAACTCAGTTTTGTTCTTAAAAAAAAAAAAGAATAATATTTAATTAAAATAAAAATAAATAAAATGAACAAGCTAACTTCAGTAAGTCGATAAGTATGAATTAAGCCACACCGCCCCAGGATAACTGTCTGGTGTCCCTTCCTGTCCTTACTATCCCTCAGTACCTGGGAACTCCTCATCGGCCTTCTGCCACCACGGATCCGTTTTGCCTGTTCTCTAACTTCATCGATCAGGAGTCCTGTAGCATGAGATCTTTTGTGCCTGGTTTCCTGTGCTCCCATCTACATTTGTTGAGTGTATTCTGTCCCTCTGTCCTCCCGCTGCGAAGCCCTCCTTCGGTGCCTTGTGTGCTGGCCACAAGGGGGCAGCAGAGCCTGAGGGAACGTAGGCGACCTCGTAGGGCCTCCAAGGTTACTCTCTCCTCATGGCACCTTTTCTCTGGTTGCCTCCCAGGCAGCTGCTGCAGCAGAGTCCTCCTGCTTCCCTCTCTGAGACCTGCTGTTTTAGAGAGGATTTCTGGGACCAGGGCCTCCAATCTGGTGCCCTCTGTTTATTTTTTTATTTTAAAATTTTAACATTTATTATTGAGAGACAGAGCAGACAGAGCGTGAGCTGGGGAAGCAGGCTCCAGGCTCTCGAGCTAGCTGTCAGCACAGAGCCCCACGCGGGACTTGAACTCACAAACCGTAAGACCATGACCTGAGCCAAAGTCGGACACTTAACCGACTGAGCCACCCAGGCGCCCCTGGTGCCCTCTGTTTAGAGTTCACCTGAGTTTTGGGGTGGACCTGTGTCAAGTAGGGTTTGGCCCTGGGCAGGTTCCCGTCTATTGTTCAGCTTCTGTTTCTCAGCTTAAAAGTGAGGAAGGACTCCTGTGAGGATTAGAGTAAGTCATGTATTGAAACAAAGTACATAATGATCAGAGTGAAATAGCACTTGGTAAATGGTGGGCCTGAGCATTTGGTGAAAGTCAGTAGCCAGCCAGGGCCTGGCCTCAGGGCTTCAGCCTAGGGCTCCGCCTGTGGAGATGAGTCTCCCTGACATGGAGGAACAGGGTGTTGGGCGTGCTGGGGACTGTTCGAATCAGCCTCTGGAGGTTGGTCAGGGCCTCTCCTGACTTTTCTGCCTCAGGTCTCTGATTCCTTCAAGGTCAGAGGCCAAAGTGCCAGGTCTTCAGGCCCTTTTTCCATAACTTGGCTCTCACGCTCCCACTAGGACTTAACTGTTTCCGCCTTCACTGTGGATGGGCCTGACCCACATGGGAGAGGGAAAGTGAGTAAATTCTTCCCAGGTTTCTGACTAGGTCACCCATATGTGGGCAGTACTTGTATTCACTCACTGCAAAACGTTCACTGACATCTCAGTGACTAGCGAATGTACTTGAGACACTCTGGGCAGAACTGTGTCCCATTCAGGTGTCTGGTCCCCAGACACATCAGGGCTGACTGTGAGGGTGGGCTTGCACCTTCCCTTTTCCCTTTCCCTTCCCCTCCTCACCCCTGCCCTTCCTTCCCTCCCCCATTCTTTTCTCCCTTTTCCCCTTCCTCCCTCACTTCTTTCTTCTTGCTCTTTCCATTATTTTTTTCTGCTCTTTCTATTCTTACACTATCTTTCTCTTGGTTTTCTTTCCTTTTAATTTCTTATTTGTCTTTTGCTAATAAAATTTATTAAAATTTCTTTAAGAATGTCTTTCTCTCTGGTCTCATTCCTTTGCCTTTATATAGCTCAGAGGGGTGGGAGTGATGCCTTCTCATGTCCCCAGAAATCTCAGACTTTGGAAGCAAACTGACTTGCCCATTCAGAGGGTGCTGGGACAGGTGCCCTGGCCAGGTGGGCTTTGCAGCCGACCTCTGAGAGGCCTGGGCAGGCCCTTCTCCTGGGAGTAAGTAAGGGTCTAAGGAATTTTCTGAGGCATCTTTGGTTGGATATTTCAGATATGGGATGACAGCCTCCCATAGGAGGAAGCTAGGAAGCGCTGTGCTCACCAGAGGGGCAGGTGTGCAGACTCAGAGGATAGTGATCATCCCCACTGAGCCCTTGGCCTTGTCCTCAGCAGACTCCCAGGGCAGAGCTCAGCCCACCAGCAGGGTCATGCTGGTTAGAGAAGGGAGGAACATTCTGAAGTCTACACAGAAACTATCACCTTGTGTGTATAGTTGTATACATGTGTACACACATGTATGTATGTGTGTGTGTTTCCTGTTATTTTTCAGTCTTTCCAGATACCAAACAAGCAGGAAATACTTCTATAAACTTTTTTCCTGCAGTGGACGATAACCCAGTGAACCTTCACCTTAACATCGTCAAAATAAATTAAGATTCACCAGATTGCAGGTTTTTAAAAATGAGGTTTAATCCTTTCCACCAAATGTCACATCTTAAAATTACAATTCTTTTTATATTAGCCATTGATTTATGGCTTACATATTTATTTGAAAAGTGTTTCAAAAGCACTCGAAACATCTGAAGATAAGAGGTATTACATGGCTGTTAAACTAGAAAGTTTAATATTAACCCCTCTAGCATCAGGATAATTTATATTGAGCAAGAAAAATCATTCATGGCCAGTGAACAGTATTTGTGGACAAACAGCGGGAACACGAGCCTGATGAGCCTGGGAGGGTGGTGAAGTTTCCTGTGTGGTGTCCTTCAGGAACGTCTTTCCTGTGTTTTGTCATTCCTTCCCCTCCCCTTCCTCCCATCCTGGGATCCATGGATTGGCATTCAGGGGAGATAAGCTTTCTGGCCATATCATCCTGGTCCATTAATGAGTTCAAGGTCCTCTTCCTGCTTCTATTTCACCCTGAGCTGTGTGGAGCTGGGGACTGGGCTGGGCTTGAAGACTGGGTCATGTGGGGTGGTGAGGAGGGGTGCACCTTGCAGGTCCAGCCTTCCCTCTTCTAGGAAGTTCCTGGATTAAAGTTTAATAGATGGCTCACGTCATCCTTCATCTCTGTGTGCATGTGTGAAAGTGAAGTGTCATAAATACAACTTGTGTAGCCCAGTTCCTGGTATTTAGTAGGAACTCAATAAAATTTGTTTTTCTTCCCTCAGGTCTTTTCACCAAATTCCCCTAATGTCTCTTAACTTGAGGAGTCTCCCCATTGGGCAGTGATTGGTGGTGGCAGTGGGGTGGGGGTGGTCCTGGAAGGTAATAGTAGTCCTTATCTCATTTGTTGTTTTTTCTTTCTTTCTTTAAAACAAAACTATTGACTTTTTAAAAAGCTTTATTTATTGATCTTTGAGAGAGAGAGTGAGTGTGCACACCCATGTGAGTGGGCCAGGGACAAGGAGAGAGAGACAGAAAGAATCCCAAACAGGCTCCACACTCAGCACAGAGCCCGACAAGGGACTTGATCCCACAAACTGTGAGATTATGACCTGAGTTGAAATCAAGAGTCAAACGCTTAATGGACTGAACCACCTAGCCACCCCTCATTTGTTATTTTTCAGTTAAGATAGATTTTCCCAATATTCCCAAGTCTGAATAGATATTGGCAGAATAGACTTTTGTGGATGACAACCTGGGATGTGTTCAGACATATCCAGATGTCTTGGGTTTGCACAGAGTTTTAATATTTTAGACCAGACATCCAGGCAGAAACCTATCAAGCCCATGCATCATGGGCCAGTCAGGCCTTGTTTCATGAAAACAAATCCAATGGATTATTCAGGACAATCTAGAGTGAACACAGGCTGGGAGAGGCTTTGCTGGGTGTGTGGTTGTGAAACTCTGAGAGATTTGGTTTCCTCTCCTGCAGAATGATGACCAATGACAACAACCTGGCAGAAATGTGGCCAGGGAAGCTGTAGCCCAAGCTAGTATCTTAACACCAGTCACTTACACTTGAACACCTACTACTGGGCAGGCTTGAAGCAGCAAGCAAAGGTGGTTGCATCTGAGTTTCTAGCCTGCAGGTGTTTCAGTGAAGCATTTATGTTTGGGGCAGAAAGCAAAAAAGTGCACAAAGATGTTGGAGTTGTTGGATCCACGAAGAGGCTGACTTATTTAGGTCAGAGTTAACAGTCTTTGTGTTTCTCAGTGGATTGAAATGTTTTTCCAGTTTGGACAAGGCTGAGTAGCTGATAGGCTGCTGGAGTGAGTCCTCTGCAAATGAGCTCAGGCAAAGTTTACTGAATGTTCACTATGTGATGGTTGCGTGAGCAGGGCTCACATTGACTCCCTTTGTGAACGCCACAGAAATTCCACAGAAGAACTAATGTCAGAGCTGTTGTAGAGAACAGGGTGTCAGTAAAACTCCAAGCAGGGGTATGGGGCATATATGGGGATAATCAGGTTGGTGAGGGTTTCTTTGAGGAAGGTCACTTTATGCAAGATTGAAATGTTAAGGAGTTTGGGGGATGGGGTGGGGAGAGAATGAGAGAGAGAGAGTGAGAGAGCAAGACCATACAATGACTTGTGAGAAGGCCAGAGGCTGGGGGAGCTCCGTGAACTGGAGGAACTCACTCACGCCAGTGAGGGAACAACTGGGAGAGTGATGGGAAGAGGTCACAGAGGAAGCTGAGGCCTGGAAATCACACATAAGAGGGGGTCCCTTGGACAGATGAGGCAGATCTGACTTGAGAGATTCATGACCTTGGAAGGAAAATGAACTTGAGGAGGTCAGGCTGGAGGTGGGCAGGGGACACTCATGGGGAAGCAGGGACACCCTACTTGGGCCAGAGGAGAAATGGGAGTGTCCAGGAACTAGGAGAGGAAGCCCCAGTGCTCCAGGGCTTTCCTTCAGGGACCATAACATCCATCTTTCCCAGAGCACACTGTGGCCTGGCAGGGAGCGGGCAGAATGCTCTACCCATGCCATATATGACAGTAAAATACTAACAACCCACAGGTGCTGTCCATTCAGCTTGGACAGGGCCAGAGTCCGGGAACTGGTCCTGGAAGCTCCTGATGCCCAGGATTAACCTCTCTCTTGCCTCACCTGTGTGGTCTCTGGGTGAAGGAAAGCAAAATAGCTACACTGGGGGCTTTTCAAAGGCTCTTGCCCAATAGTATTCACCAACTGTCATGAATATTCTCAGTAGTGAACAGTCAGTACAGAAAGACCCATGCACAGGGTTAGGTATTAGTCTTGGCTGTGCCACACACACTCCCTGCTTCTGGTCTAGAGTTAGCCAACCTGGAGAGTAGCAGTTGTTCACCAAACTATAGCTGAGTCTGCACTTCTGTGTGACCCCCTGCAGGGTGGGTCAGTGTACCTGTATGTGCCCTGTTTCTGTGGCTCTGATCACGTTGTTTCCTTCCTGATAACTGGGGTGCACCATCCAGAGGTCAGGGCAGAGTCCGCTGGATTGCCTGTTGTAAGATTTCATTTTCAACTGGTGGAGGAGTCAGAGAAGAGTAGATTCTCCTGTCTGGGAGTGCCCAGGACCCTGTTTGGGCTCAGACCCCTGCAGCCTGCAACCTCAGGCTTCTCCACTCACCGGGGAACCACCTGCCTCTCAGGTGGTTGGATTGGATCTGGATCTCAGCATTGGATTGGATCTCAGCATTGGATCTGGAAGCAGGGTTTGGGGCTCAGAGCAGCTAACTGTAGGTGCAATCTCTGAGAGCAGATTTGGGTCTGCTGAGATCTCACACTACTGAGTTAGAGACATCCAGAAGTCTCAGCTTTTTAAGAAGGTAAGTTGGTTCTGAAGATGCTTTTGGCCAATAAAAGGAAAGTTGGGAGCAGCTGGCTGTGAGGAAGTGGCTGAGATTGTGGTGAGGGTGGTGGTGCTGGATAATAATGAGGCTCTAAGAAGACCCAGGACAAATGCAGTGATGCCTGCACTTCATTCATTTATTGACATTTGTGTAGCACTACATCCTTATATCTTGGGGTGAGATCCTGTACTATCCCCATTTTGCATTGAGGAAAGTGAGGCAGAACAGGTCAAGAAACCAGTCTAAGTTGGTTCCCTAGAAAGTTGCTGAATCTGGGGCGCCTGGGTGGCTCAGTTGGTTAAGCGTCCGACTTCAGCTCAGGTCTTGATCTCATGGTTCGTGGGTTCGAGCCTCGCATTGGGCTCTGTGCTGACAGCCAGCTCAGAGCCTGGAGCCTGTTTCAGATTCTGTATCTCCCTCTCTCTCTGACTCTCCCCTGCTCATGCTGTCTCGCTCTCTGTCTCTCACTCTCTCTCTCTCTCTCAGAAATAAATAAAACATTAAAAAATTTTTAAAAAGGGAGAAAGTTGCTGAATCTGAAGAAGTCAGCAGTCACCTCCAGAACCTGTCCTTCTCAGTACTATTTGTTGCCCTCTCCCTACCCCCCCAACCCACCCTGTAGTAGGTGGTTTGAAGCCCTTTGTTGTCTGACCAGGACTCATTTTATCCTCTCTGCTGCTCTTTCTCTCCTGGGATCCTTCTCCTTCTCCTTCTCCTCCTCCTCCTTCTTTTTCTTCTTCTTCTTCAAGTAAGCTTCCCACCCAGTGCCAACATGGGGCTTGAACTCATGACTTGACTTCAAGACCTGAGCTATAATTAAGGGTCAGATGTTTAACCAACTGAGCTACCCAGGCAGCCTTCTCCTGGGATCCTTTCTTTTGAGGCAGAAACTCCTCAAAGATATAGAGGATGAGGATCAACTTTTCATGGGGAATTGACACAGCCTTCTGTTAGGAGCAGGGCTAGGGTCCTTGGTCCTGAGCAGCAACAGGCTGGGGGGAGGTGGGAGCTGAAATTTGGATGAGCTTAATAAGCAAAGGACCTCAAGACAGGATGCATGTGGTGGGAATCACAAAGTCCTTGAGGAGGATGTAGTCTGACTCTCATGCTTCTTAGTGAGTCCCTGGTCATAATTAGGGGGCAGCAGAAGAACAACAGCACACAGGACCTGGAGGGTCCTGAGTCTGGACCCTTTGTGCCTGGGCATTTCTGGTGGCCTGTCACTCATACAGGGTTGGAAGAGGCGCTGTGATAAGGCAGGAGGGATCTGGTCCTATGGGCAGAGCAGGCTGTAAAAGCTTTCCAAGGGACTTGGGCTTTCTTGGTATCAGGGTTGTGGGGGCCCCAACCCCATTAGCATAATGACTAGTAGCAAAGACTCTGAACTTGCTGAGGAATGTTATCAGCCTTGAGACCTGCTGTCTGCTCTGAGGCCTAGAGATGTGGGCTGGCTCTGTCTCCTCTCTGTAGGTGTTTGCCTACCTCCTGCCCTGTGTCTCCCGGGCCCTGAGGAAATGGAGGATTGCTGCAGGGACTCTCTACTCTCCCACATCACCTCCGTGCTTTTCCTCTTGCTGCTGCCTGCTAGGGGTTCTGCAGGTGAGTGTGTCCCTATCCCCATTCCTGTGTCTTCCTTGGGTGGGTGAGAGCCCCCAGGAGCCCTGCTGTGTCTCCATCAGGACAGATGGCTATTGGTGGAGCCCTTGGCTCTAGAAAAGTTCTGGTGATCCTCCTTCTAATCACTAGTTATAATTAACCATTTAAGAAGAGTCCCAGTGGGGCGCCTGGGTGGCTTAGTCGGTTAAGCGTCCAACTTTCGCTTAGGTCATGATCTCGCGGTTCGTGGGTTCGGGCCCCGCGTCAGGCTCTGTGCTGACTGCCAGCTCAGAGCCTGGAGCCTGTTTCGGTCTGTGACTCCCTCTCTCTCTGACCCTCCCCTGCTCACGCTGTCTCCCTCTCTCCTAGAAATAAATAAAACATTAAAAAAATTTAAAAAAAAAATAAGAAGAGTCCCAGAACCAAATGCAACCTGGTGCAGCCACTCTGGAAGACAATATGGAGGTTCCTCCAAACATTAAAAATAAAACTACCCTATGACTGAGAAATTGCACTACTAGGTATTTATCCAAAGGACACAAAAGTGCTGATTAAAAGAGGCACACACACCCCAATGTTTATAGCAACACTGTCAACAATAGCCAAAGTATTGGGGCGCCTGGGTGGCTTAGTCGGTTAAGCGTTCGACTTTCGCTCAGGTCATGATCTTGCGGTTCGTGGGTTCGAGCCCCGCGTCGGGCCCTGTGCTGACTGCCAGCTCAGAGCCTGGAGCCTGTTTCAGAGTCTGTGACTCCCTCTCTCTCTGACCCTCCCCTGCTCACGCTGTCTCTCTCTCTCCTAAAAATAAATAAAACATTAAAAATTAAAAAAAAAAATAGCCAAAGTATGGAAAGAGCACAAATGTCTGTCGACTGATGAATGGAAAAGAAGAAGGGTATATATGTGCAATGGAATACTACTCAGATATCAAAAAGAATGAAATCTTGCCATTTGCAACAATGTGGATAGGACTAGAGTGTATTATGCTAAGCGAAATGAGTCAGTCAGAGAAAGACAAATACCATATGATTTTACTCCTTTGTGGAATTTAAGAAACAAAACAGATGAAAATAGAGGAAAGGAAGGAAAAATAAGATAAAAACAAAGAGGGAGGCAAACCATAATAGACTCTTACAGACAGAACAAATGGAAGGTAGCTGGAGGGAGTTGGGTGGGAGGAGGGGTAAATGGGTGATGAGCATTAAGGAGGGCACTTATTGTGATGTGCACTGGGTGTTATATGTAAGTGATGAATCACTGGGTTCTACTCTTGAAACCAATGCGACACTGTATGTTAACTAACTTGAATTTAAATAAATAAGTAAGTAAGTTAGTAAGTAAGTAAATAAATAAATAAACAAAATAAGAAAAGTACCAGAACCATAAAATAAGGGAAGGGGACCAAAACAATCGTCTAATGAGGAGTTTATGTCTTATAAAGTAAACAAAAGTGAATTTCACTATGAAAAGTTTGAAAATAACTTTCCCCTTATTTTTTGATTGCTGGCCCTATTGATATCTAAGTAGTTATTTGGTTATTAATTCATTACATTCTATAAATACTTACAGAGTATGAAGTTTGCGTAAGATGCTGATCTATGTACAAAACAGAGAGAGTCCCTCTCTCCACAGAGCTTACATTCTGACAGGCAGCGAGTACTAAATATCTCAATTCCATGCAATCTATGTCTGTTACAGGAGTGGACAGTATGAGAGAAGGAAGTAGAGCAGGGTGGGCAGTCAGAGGTGCAGGAGAGTGTGTGGGAGGGGGCAGCACTCCATAAGGTGGTCAGTGCAGGAAGTGAGATGGGAACAAAGATATGGAGGAAGTGGGGGTACCATCCTGACTAGATCCCTATGGAAAGAGGGTTTCCACAGTGGGGAGCAGCCAGAGCAAAGGTGGCAGTGTGCCTGGGTGTTGAAGGAGCAGAGGAGGCAAGTCTTGGTTGGGACAGAGTGAGCGAGCGAGCGAGAAACGGAGTTGGGGGTCAGAGAGGGGTTATCTTTATTGGGTTTGCAGGTCACTTTGGGAACCAGAAAGACATTGGAGGGCTTTGATAGCGAGGGGACATGGTTTTGTGTACAGGTTAAAAGGGTCACACAAATGGGGTTGGGAAGAGGATAGTCCCAGGGAGACTAGTCACTGTCAGCCCTCAGGTGAGACAGATAGTGACTCAGCCAAAATTGAGTAGCACAGGAGGTGAGAAGTCACTCTTTGGCGATCCAACAGGGTTCTTTCCGCAGAAATGTCATGTTGTGACATGTCCATTAGGTCTCAGAAGACCAAGACCTGTGAAAGGTGATGGCGATTTGGGTGCTTGTGTGATGGAGTGAGGGCATGTTTTAATGGAAATAACTGTGGCCTCTAGTTTTTAGTACACATGTAATTCAGCAGAGGAGAAACAAATGGGCAGAAATAATACACTTCAGTCGGCTTTCAGTCCTGGCCTAAGTCCTAAGAGGAGCTAAGCTGGAGCTGTGGCTCTCAGAGTGTGGTCTGTGGAACATCAGTATCAGTATCCTTGGGAACCCCTTAGAAATGCTCATTGTTGGATCCACCCCAGACCTACTGAGACTGAGACAGAAGGGCTGGGAGTGGAGCCCAGCTGTCAGTGTTTCACAAGCCTTCCTGGTAACTGTGATGCCTGTGGAAGGTTAGAACCCCTGAGAGAGTCCTTCATGGGAGGGCCTGGAGCCAGGAACACAGGCTGCTCAGGGAGTCTCTGACATCATTTCTGGGTTTCCAAGGTGTGGTAAGACGATCTTGTCCTGATTCAGAGTGGTCACAGCTCAGTCTATCAGGACAGAGCCTCCCACCTGACACTCACCCCTGCCTGCCTGGGTCCCCAACTGACAGTATGTGTTCCCTGCCTCCCCATCTGTGTTTCTCCATTTTCTCACTCCTGTGTCTGTGTCCACAGAGGATTTCGTGGTGAATGGCCCCTCGGAACCTGTTGTGGCGGTGCTGGGTGGAAGCATCATGCTGTCCTGTCATGTGTCCCCACCCATGGATGTGGAGAACATGGAGCTGCGGTGGTTCCGCTCCAAGTTCTCAGAAGCGGTGTTCATCTATGAAAACCAGCAGGAACAGAAAGAGGGGCAGCTGGTACAGTACACAGGGCGGACTTCACTGGTGAAGGACTTCCTCAGCAGGGGGGAGGCCATTGTGCATATCCAGAAGGTCCAGGCTTCTGACAACGGGCTGTATACCTGCTTCTTCAGAAAGGGAAGTTTCTATGAAGAGGCCAATTTGGAGCTGAAAGTGGCAGGTGGGTGGTTGATCTATATTTAGTGTCCTGAGTACTGGAGGTGGGAAGAACCTCCGGGTCCAAGTGAATCAGTCTTTCATTTTAGAGATGAGGGAAAGGAGGGAATTTCACTTATTCATTTATTCAATAAGAATATATAGAATCCCTACTAAGTGCCAGGTTCCCTTCTGTGCACCTGAATACATTAGTGAACCAAATAGAGATTCCTGTCCTGAAGAGTTTATGTTAAAGGCAGTAGACAGATGGGTTATAGAGGATGTTAGATGGTGGTGAGTAGAAACTCAGCCAAGTGGGTATCTGGGGTGAGAGTTCCAAGCAGAAGAACACTCATGTGAAACAACCAAGGTAGGTGTGTGGCTGGTGTGTCTGGGCAGACAAGAAAGCCATGTAGTTGGTGTGACAGGTGAGTGGGAGGGTGTGAGAAGTAATGATCCTGGTCCTTGGGCAGAGAGAAGAGACTGATCTTGAATAAATAGTTCATGAGGAGTACCCACTTGAGCAGGTACTTGAGTGAATCCAGAAAGTGTTCCAAAGAGTCCTGCTGGTTGATGGATTCCACGAGGGGCACAGAGAGCATGGTGATTGTGATTATGATCAGTTAAACAGTTAACCAAATAGTCCTGGGGCTGGAGTGTCCCAGGTAGGGGTACTTGGGGAGGAAGTGGAGAAGGGTTTTGTGGTTAAGGGCGATGCCAGACCATAGAAGGTTTTGTGTGGTGTGTTATGGAGTTTGGAGGAAGAGCTGAGGAAATTTTAAACAGAGCAGTGGAGGGAGGTGTTTGTGGGAGGAGGTTCGCTTTGCCAGCTGTAAGAGAGGGTATATGAAAGGTGAGCAAGACTGGAGAAAGACATGTAGTTACAGGGTGGGCAGGATGGCTCCCTGAGTTGATGTAGGAGCAGTGCGGTGGGAGAAGAGAAGGAGTTCCAGTGTCAGAGAGGTTTGGAAAGTAGACCCAACTGAGTGGGTAGATTTGGGGACACAAAGAGTTTAGAGGTTGGAGAAAAGGGACTGCAGAGACTCCTGAGGGTTTTTTTTGTTTTGTTTTTTTTTGGTGGGGGGGTTTGTTTGTTTTTGCAATTTGTTGTTTAGTAGTACAAGTATTGACATTTTGTGTTAGTTGCTGATTGCTGTCATAATGCTGTGCAACATAGACATGGAAATCTCAGTTGCGCATAGTAACAACCATTTATTTACTTTTGAGCATTAAGGGAGTTCAGCTTATCTGAGCTGTGTTTGACTAATCTTAATCATGCTTACTCATATGTCTTAAATGTAGGGGAAATATAACTAAACACAAAGTCTCCAAATTCAGAAATCTTCTTCACAAAGGTACTAGGGAAAGAAAACATTTTTATTATTGCATTAGCTTTAACCAGTAAGATCTACCAAAGGATAGAAAAGACAGAAATCTCACCTTTTTACATAGCCATGCAGACACAACTCATTACATACATGTTTTCTGGGTAAACAGTTACTAGCTCTCAAGTAAGTGGACTTGAGAGCATCATGTGTCACAGGCAGTGTACCCTAAAAGTACTTGGTAATTAGGGTGACCATCTATGTTAGCTTAGTGGCTTTATCCCAAGGAAAAACAAATTCTCCTATCTTAAAAATTGAAAAGAAATTTTTTAAAAATTCCAGTGTAGTTAATATAGTTTTATATTAATTCCAGGTGTGTAATATAGTGATTCAACACTTCTTCATATTACTCAGTGGAAGTTTCAACAGAAACTTGGCAGGCCCGGAGGGAGTGGCATGATATATTCAGAGTACTGAAAGGAAAAATCCTGCAGCAAGGCTGTCATTCAGAAGAGAAGGAGAGATGAAGAGTTTCCCAGACAAACAAAAGTTAAAGTAGTTTATTTATACAAATTCTCCCATCTTTATGACAGAAGGTGGTTTTACACTTGGGTCGTTGTTCCCACTGAGGATAGACTCCTACACTTCCCCAGTAACTGGGAGAGATGGGTGCTGTCTACCTTGGTGTTAGCAGTTCAGAGAGAGGGCTCCCAGGCTCTTGTGGAATACATTCCTGGATCACAAAGCTGACAAAAGGCCTATGTAGTTTTCACAAAGGACTTATATATATTTCAAAGAGGGAAGAAAGCCCTCACTATAAAACTTCCTCAAGTAAATGCTGTAAGAAAAAGGGTGGGAAGGGGCTCCTTCCTTATTTTCAACAGGGACAAGAGCCTCTGACTTCTAATATGTTGTCCTGACAGTAGACCTTGGTTGGGTTTACTCACATGGGTGGGTTTCTGTGGGCTGTTAGCTAACCTAGGACAGCTTTAGCTGGAAGGACTGCTCTAGCTCAAGCACATCCCTCCTGTGTCAGAGGTCAAGGCAATGGCACATTACTTTCCAGCCTCTGCTAGAGTCACATTCCCTGAACTCTCAGTGGCCCAGTCAAGTCACATGATGGAATCCAGAAGCAGAGTGTGAAGGCACTGCACTAAAAGTATGTGGCAGAAGGTGAGCTGGATGTGCAACAGGCTGAAGGACTGGGAATATTTTCATTATCAGCCTATCACAGATGGAGCTGAATATGAATCAGTTCAGGATTAGAGTTTGAAGCATCTGTGAGGAATCCTGGAAGAGGTAACCTTCTGAGATGTGGATATTAGGGATGGAGCTCAGGAGGTAGGTAGGGTTTTCAAGGATGGAAATGATTTACCAAATGGTGATGGGTATGCAGGAAGATGCCCTGGAGAATGTGTGAGGTGAGAGGATCAGAGAAGGATAGAACCTGGGACCAAATTCCTTTTTGTGTTACTCTGGGTGATGGATTTCCCACCTTCATGGTTGGAGAGAAGAGCCCTGGCCTCTGCAGGTCCCCATACTCTTTCCTTCTGTTCCCTGTGGCAGGACCCATGCTCTAATCCTTGCAGGGGCCACTCCTCAGGGAGCCCCTAGAATGCAGTGCTGCACTGGAGATGCGCAGAGGAAGGCTCTGCTGGCATCCGTGGGTTCTGGAAGGCCTCCCTGTGCTCTCCAGCTTCTCTCTCACAGGTGTGGGCTCCACCCCTCAAGTGCACATCACAGGGCCAGAGGAGGACGGGATCCGAGTGGTGTGCACGGCCTCCGGGTGGTTCCCAAAGCCCCAGGTACAGTGGAGTGCTGCTAATGGGGAAAAGTTCCTGACATTCTCTGAGACACATGCGGAAGACGCTGAAGGACTGTTCAGTGTGGAGGCTGCTCTGGTGGTGAGGGACAGCTCTTCAGGGAATATAACCTGCTCGGTCTTCAACCCTGTCCTGGACCAGAAGAAGGCAATGGCCATATTCATCCCAGGTCAGCACTACTTTCCACTCTCAGCAGAGCCAGAGACAGTGGCCTGGGCTTCCTGTGGGTGCTGGGCTGGGCTGTCCTGGACTGTGTCCCTGATGTGGTCTCTGGCTGGGCACAGAGCCTTTTTTCCCCCAGGCCTCTCCCTGGAAGTCAGCTTTCATACTGAGCCTGATGGTGCTGATGCTCGCACTCATTGGGGCTGCCTATTACATCAAGAGAGAACATACTGCAAAGAGACAGGCGCAACAGGAATGGGAGAGACTGCACAGGGAAAAGGAGGAGGACCGGCGGACAAAGGAGGAGGCATTGAAGGCCAGAGGTAAGGCAGCATAGGGGCGAAGGCAGGCAAGTGCAGAAGCTGGTGCAGAGGACACGCTGGCAGCAGGGGCTTGGCCAGGAGCAGGCGGCTGAGCAGCTCCAGAAAAGACAGTTGGACTGTGGAGGCTTCATGGGTCTGGAGTTATCCTATCTTCTAGGATACAGAGAAGTCCTTTTATGGGTTCTCCAGGTGCAGTCTTTCCTTTGTGAAGGATGGGCATTCAGACTTATTTTTCACTCTTTTTCAGATGAACTCCAAGCAGATCTCGGTAAGTTCTCTTCTTTCCCAGAAGTTTCTGAGTCTCCTGTATAGTAACACTCTGGTTCTTAGCTCACCTGTGTCCTGTCTTGTTTTCAGATTGGAGGAAATCCGTTTTCCTGGCTGGTGAGTGACTCTCCAGACATCTTTGGGTCTCCTGTCCTACCTAAGCTAAAGTGTCCCCTCTCCTTGTTTCAGGCACAGAAATATGGACCCTTTCCTGGGGCAGAAGTGGGAGGTGGTGGGAGGCTGTACCCTTCACCACAGTCTTTCCCTATTTGGGCTTTTCTTTCCCACACAGCGGTTTGGAACCTGGGATGATGGTGGTTACTGGAGTCTGTCATGCAATTGGGTTTATTTCAATGCTGATCTACCCACCATATTGTTACCTTTTTAGGTAGCAACTAGTTCTCATTCAAACTGGATGCTCTGAGATTTTGTTAAAGAAGCTATGTAAATAAGTGTGGTCATTAAGTTTAGGAGTGTGACCCCTCCATATAACACCATCCAGAGAGAGTGTTTTCTCTCCAGTTCCTGGCGGTGCTGGTCAGAAGTGATTTGTAGAGGACTGGTCTGACCATGGGTGGGAATGTGGTGGGGTGAGCTGTCAATGCTTCAGAACAGCGATGTGTTTTCTGAGAAAGTTTGGCCACTTTAACCCCAGAGCTACCCTAACATCCCTGTCCTTAATTCATGTCCTCTTTTGGATTATTTCCCAAATATCTCTTTGCTGGCAATCATGGACTGTAATAATGAATTCTGTTTACGATTATGGAATAATTTATGTTCTATTCCCTAAAACATTTTCATACAAGCAAAACTGAAAGGAGATCGAATAAAAATGTTTGAGGTAATTTTTAAGGCACAAGATACTAAATGGCTTGGCAAAAGGTTGCACAGCAGCAGCAGGCTGGGGTGAAACTCAGCCTGCAATGCAGGCTTTCTGACCTGTGATCTGGGGAATTTCCCACAAGATCATGTTGTTGGAACATGGCAGGAGGATATCTCCTCTCCAGCCTCCCTACTCTGTTGGGAGTGTCACCTGTAGCCCAGAGAGGAGGCAAGGCCAATAGATCACTGTGAAGCTGACTTGTTCTGGCTCATACCTCACCAGGATGTGTCCCTTTTCAGGCTGGAAGAAGGTGCAGTTATATGCAGGTAAGCGACTCAGTTTTCTATGGTTTTTGCTCTCCAGTGTCAACTCTTCCCCCTTCTCTGTCAGTGGACCCCATACCAAGACAGGGTGGGTGTCCCTGTTTTCCTTATCATGTTTGTTTCTCCTTCCAAAGACTGCAGGGACTGTTCTTGGAAACACAAATCTGCCTCTATTCTGACCTGTCAGTCCTCTACTGTAGGTCATTTTTAGGGTTAGCAACAGCATTTGAACACACCTTGTTCAACCGACACTTTTGATGGTGCAGTGACAACAGAGTGCTCATTTATAAGGACAATTGGAACACGGCAATGACTTTATAGACCAGAAACTGCTATCTCTAGGAGATTTCAGAAACCATACTTGCTTGCTTAGGATTCAGGTGTTCCTGAGGAGATCCTTGGTTCTGAAGCCATTTTATCCCCCAATTCCCACATGTTGCAGATCTACTTTTGGTTTTCATGTTTAGTTTTTCTTCTGGTCCCCTGAAATGATGGTTTTCATTTGCTTCCTCACACTCTGACTCCTTGTCCAAGGTGGGTTTCTTCCTCTAAACTTCCCTGTCTGCTGTGGAATTAGTTCCCTTGGATCATTTGTTCTGAATCTGAGATCTGGGGATTTCAGGGTATTTATGGACTCCATGTGGTGGGTTTGTGAGCTACCTGCAATAATATACAAAGTCCTATGTATATGTTTGTGTAATAGAGGCAAGAACTTAAACTTATTTTTTAAAGAACAGTAACTTATAATTGTTCACAACCATTATCTCTCCTTTTCAGAGAATTGCAGATTTACTCGATGGCATCGATACTGGTTTGACTTATTTGGGGCAGTGTGTGAAGATTGCAATAGGAGAAACTTAGAGGAGTGAGACTTGTTTACCAGAGAAAAGTTGGGAACAAATCAGTGAAGGAAACCTGGTTGGGGAAGCGAGGAGGAGATGAGAAGGAAGTAGAAAGCTAGTGAGTCCTCTTGGAGAGATTTTGGGTAGCTCAGAGTGGTGGAAGAGAGACCACAAATCATAGCTATGGTGGTTTGAGTGGGAAGTACACAGAAGTTGTGCAAAGTTTTTGGGTGCACTAAAGGTAACAAACTCTGAGACCTCTTTGAGAGATTTCTGAAAAGACTTATAGTATTTTGAGCAGTTTTGAAGTAGTGTTCTGATGGAGTTTACTTCTCTTCATGAGACCACCTCAACCTTCCAGTAGCAGTTGGGGCAGGATGTGGTCCAGGGGATCTTAAAGCAATGAAAATTTACCCAGAGCACCATTTAGCACCAATGTGAGTTAAGAACCCAGTCCCTTCAAACCTGTGTAACATATGTGTGTGTGTGTGTGTGTGTGTGTGTGTCTGTTTTGTTCAGGATCAGGGACGTGGACTATGAGAGCAGAGAATGGAGAGGCAGGGGTGCAGGAGACCTGGGGACCAGATGTGTGAGGAAACCTCCTCAGAGAGGCTCACTGATTCTTGGGATTTATTTGTTAAAAATGAGGATCAAATTGTCTTCTCTCTCTCTTTTCTTTTAAAATGTTTTTATTTATTTCTGAGAGAGAGAGAGACAGCGTGAGCAGGGGAGGGTCAGAGATAGAGGGAGACACAGAATCTGGCTGTCAGCACAGAGCCCGATGTGGGGCTCGAACTCACAAACTGTGAGATCATGACCTGAGCTGAAGTCGGACGCTTAACTGATTGAGCCACCCAGACGCCCCCAAATAGTCTTCTCTTTAGCATCCTCCCCTTCTCTGATGGATTGAAGTGCATGTGTTTCAACGTAGACCTTATATACCCTTTTATTTTGTAAGGATGGAAACCATTACAGTAGAGTTAATATTTGCATCTTGATAGGCTCATAGTGTGAGGTAAACTAGTGTCTGATATCATCTTATTCAAAAATTGGAAAACAATTTTTCAATTATTTTTGAATAAGGGGCTTAAGACATGACCATTTTGGGGGACCTACCACATGGGGTGTCTCCTGGTGCTTTTGATCTCTCTGGGCAATTAAAGGGGGAAGCAGATAAGTAGACCCAATATTTTTGGCTTCCCCTTATATATGGGGATGTTTTTCCTCCCAATAATCCAAGAAGGGAAAACTAATTCATTAGTTTCTGTCCTCTCACTGGATGTATGTCTTTCCTGCTTTGAACTTCTGTCTCTCCCTTCCTTGAAACTTCTGCATTGCCTCCTGATGGAAAAATTTCTCTGATGCTGAATCCTGAGTTCTCCTCACCCAAGGTTTATAGTTGTCTTCAAGTTCACCTCTGCCAAGTTGTATGGTCTCTACCATGACTTAGAGTTAACCTTCAAGTTCAGTTCATTCAATTCTTTAGAAATAAATGGGAGGCCTCATTATTTTTGATTTCCCCAATGCCTTCTCAAGAAAACCTAGCTTTCAGGATAGATGTGTGGCTAGGGATTCTTGAAAAAGCATAATACGATAGTGAAATCTGGGTATACAGCCTTCTTTTCAGGTTGTTATCCAGCCTCTCAGTGGTTTTAAGTTTTATGGCTTGGTTTACAGCCTTTATGGGAAGGCTGTACCATGATGACTCTGCGTGTGTGTGTGTAAAAGTTTAGGCACCAGTGGAATGTTTCCAGAATAGTTTCCCCCTAACTCTTACCTCAGTGTATTTCAGAAGACTAGATGTCAACACTGATATCTACATCTCCTCAAATCTGATTTGTTGTTACATTTGTGAAATGTGGTTTTCTTGTAGACTGGAAGAAAGAGAAGTTCCAGGCCTGTGAGTTACTTCAAGTTCTTTCTGGGTACTCCTACTGCTTCCCCATGGCTTCTGATTTCTCATTCAGCTTGCTGTGGTGATACAGATGCTGATACCATCCATGGTGGTGGGGTGGGGTGGGGCAATGAAAATCACATAGCTGAGATTAGTGGATGTGACTGACATTGGATTCTAAATATATCCTTCAGTCCTGAGTCCATTCTGGTCCTCAAGTGCCCTGTGACATATATAACTCTCAGATAAGTCTTATGCTTACTTCTCCTGCTTGGAGGGCTGTGTACTTGAGTCACAAGACTCTCATCTCAGGAGGCTTAGCTCTCCCCACATGCACTAGGTGTCTGGGTGGTGGTGGTGGTGGTGGTTGTGTGCCCTTGCTATGGGGCAGGGGAAGGTCTTGCATGATTGGCAACTCTCTCTGCAGTGTCTGTCGTTCTGGATCCAGAGTCTGCACATCCCCACCTTGCTGTCTCTGGTGGAGGGACTAGTGTGACCTTGAAGGACACAAGTAAGGACGAAGAAGAACCCTGTAGCATCATGGGCCAGGAGGCCATCACTTCAGAGCGCTGTTATTGGGAGGTGGAGATCAGGAGTGGAAACAAATGCAACTGGAGTCTGGGGGTCTGTAGGGGAGATGCAGAGAGGAAGGGCTGGTACAGAGAGGGCCCAGAAAAGGGGTTCTGGGCTGTGGGGAAATATGAAGGTAAATTATATGCCCTTATGCTCCCTTGCCATCAGGAAATCTGTAAGGAAATTCCCCACAGGGTGGGGGTTTTCTTAGACATCAAAGAAGGGGTTATCTCCTTCTATAACATGACGAAGAACTCTCACCTTTTCTCCTTCTCTTTCACTTCCTCCTCTGGAACTCTGTTTCCATACTTCATGGTCAAGTCAGGAGATGTGTCCCTGACCATCTGCTCTGTGGTGGGTGGGCCTGCAGAGAGCCCTGTGCCTTTTAACAATTCTCCTTCTTCTTTGGAGGAGTCTGTGAGACTCTCAGGGGAGGGATTCAACTCAGGCTCTGCTATTGATGGTGTTCCCCCAGGGGCCGACTCTCCATTACTCCCGTACAGCCCTGAGGCCATGTCCCCTTAGGACCTCAACACTGTTCCAGACTCCTTACGGTGACTCTTCCTGGAGGTTCACATTCCTTGGGACAAAAGCCTCTGAGATTAGTCCTAGATGACCTGGTGTCTTGCTCTCTTGCTCTGGATGCAGACTCCGGGGTATAGTTATCAGAACAGTCAGTTTATGGGGCGCCTGGGTGGCTCAGTAGGTTAAGTGTGTGACCTCAGCTCAGGTCATGATGTCACCGTTTGTGTATTCAAGCCGTGTGTTGGGCTCTGTGGTGACAGCTCAGAGCCTGGAGCCTGTTTTGGATTCTGTGACTCCTTCTCTCTGCTCCTCCCCCCCTTGTGCTCTGTTGCTCTTTGTTTCTCAAAAATAAATTTTAAAATGTTGAATTAAAAAAAAAAAAAGAAAGAAAACCAAGTCCAGTGGTAAAGATAGATAGGGAACTACAGTAAACAAAAGGAAGCTGGACTACTGAGGACTCAGACCTTCAAGAATGAAGGTGTGTTCGCTCCAAGGGGAGAGAACTCAGACCTGCTGTGGTTCTGAGAGACATGAGAAGACTCAGAACCGGAAGTGGAAGAAGGAAGTCACAGATACCAGTTCCTGCCTGTGACCAATAACAGAAAAAGGACTTTAATAGCTTGGCATATTTTCCTTTTCTTGTCATGTAAATGTGTTATTTTATTCATAATCTGTTTTCTTTCTCTCTTCTTACCCTTGTGATTTTATTCAAGTTGTCAGTGATTGTATTTACAATATAACCTCTACGTACCAGAATAGTCAAAGGGATTGTGGCTGAACTTGAATATACTAGTATTGGATTCGATGACTAGGATTGCCTGTCTGTTCCATTTTGGGGAAAGAGTGAAAACGTTTTCACTTGTAAGTGCAGCTTTGTAGATGGGTGAAAATGTGTAGTTGTTTTGTTGTTATATAGAAGTTCCAATGTGGGTAAAATGGGTATATGGAAGCTGAGTAACTAACGATGTGGACTTGGCCATTATCAATGTATTGGCTTGTGGATTCAAATCTACCCTGTATTTGTCCTACTTGTTGGTACTGGAACAGGATCTCATCAAAGTTTCTTTTTTTGCCATCTTGCACACTGTTAGCCTTTGTCGGTACAGTGCACCAGATGGGAGACTACAAGACATAGCAGGGGAAAAAGTTTTCTTTTTGTTCTGTTGCTTTTTTTCTTAATCTTACAGTGCTACCGCCAGTGGCCATGGGAACACTAGCTTTTCTGACCTTTGGGTAAACGAGTATGGCATTGCAGCAGGCTGTATTCTAGAGGACCGCTTCCCAGGGAATCCTGCCAGTTCTGTAGTGGGAGGTTTCCTGACCAGCAGGCTTGGCCTGTGGCATGTTGGGGAACTTCTTTCCTTTCCTGGGAACCCCAGTCCCACCTTCTCCTATAAACAGAATGTCAGTCTTCTCCTGTCCCAGATGTCCTCCTTCTTCGGGTGCTCTACCTCAGTCTTAGAAGTAGTGTCTGCTTCCTGTATCGCCTATTTCTTATTTCCTTAGAGCTTTCTTTTACTTCTTTCATAGTTACATACATTTTGCTAGTGAGTAATTCCTTATATAACTGATGTGGTTTCTGTCTCCTGCCTGGCCAGACTGACAGGAACATCTAAATTGAATTATGTCTTGGGATGAGGGTGCTGCACTGCTCCCCGTATGTGAGAAAGGTTAGTGGAGGAATTTTCAAATTTATTAAAATGGTTTACCCCAACCATAAAAGTTATAAATATACTCTTTGGAATCTTTGTGTATATAT
The DNA here is from genome assembly GCF_003009895.1 of Hyaena hyaena. NCBI lineage: Eukaryota > Metazoa > Chordata > Mammalia > Carnivora > Hyaenidae > Hyaena > Hyaena hyaena. The sequence goes on along the minus strand of NW_024081455.1, from coordinate 70,848 downwards.
TAAGTATTATCTCACACCTTCATCTCCCTCATTCATCTAGCTTGTTGGTTTATGACATTAGATTTATTTTCGGTGGGCTATGGGCATATTTCCTTTGAAATGGAGAGAAGTGGAAGGTATGGATGTGATCTGAATTATCCACACAAATAAGAGGACTCTTTTGAATCAAGTAGGCAAACTGTCCTTGTAATTCCAGAAAGAATGCTAAAATCATCACTATTGGGAGGAGTGAGGTCAGCATCATGGCAGTATGAGTCCTTCAATTTGTCTCTTCCCTTCCATTTACAACTAGTAGGACATCTAAAATCCAACAAAGGTTCCTCTGCACAGCATAGCCAGATGCCAAAGAGACCCATCCGTGTATAGATTGGGCCCCATGGAGACCAGAGCTAGGGCAGCAGTGGTGGGGCCTGATATCATGGCTTCTACAGGGGTGGCAATGCTTGGGGGATGGAAAGGCTACTTGGACCTCTGGGCTACAGTTAGAGGATCCCATAGCTGCTATTCCTCAGAATAGGGTCCTCTGAGGCAAGACATCTGTGACTGGGTGGGAGTGTGGTAGGGGGAAGGAAACGCAAGGGAAGGAGACAGACAAGAAGAAACACTTCATGCACTGTCTACCTGGGAGCTCAGAAAAGGAACACCCAGGACCACTGGGACTCATGAACTTGAGGATGCCCCTTACTGGACCTTGGGGCACATCCAAAGCCCAAGGGCTTAGTACATACTACCCCTACTTGGTTGCCAGCCTCCCATTTTTTCTTCTTCGACCTGGTCTAAACAGCTACCAAGTCAGCTCTGGTAAGAGAATCCAAAACCTTGTGCTATTCTGCCACCTGCTGTAATACAAAAGAAAGGCCTAAAACTGCCCACCTGTGAACTGTTAGAATTAAAGTTAACAAATCTGTACCTACATGCAAAAGATGTTGGCTGCTTCAAATGCTCTGGCAGAGGAAAATGTCATTAAAGAATATGAAAAATCATGGTGACATGAGTTCACTAAGGATAATGACAATTCTCCAAAAACCAAACCTAAAGTTACAGAAGATTGTTATCTGAATAATAGAGAATTCACAATAGCTTTCATGAATAAATTCAAGATGATACAAGAAAATCAGGCAGTTCAGTGAACTCAGAAACAAAATCAATGAATTGAAAAAAGTACCTAACCAAAGAGACTGGAATTCTAAAAAAAGAACTAAACAGGAATTCTGGAGCTGAAGAACTCAGGAAACTATATGAAGAATGCATTAGTAAGCTTTGGAAATAGAGCAGGTCAGATAAAAAGAGAGAATACAGGATCTGCAAGATGAAATCTAGAAATGAATCAGGGGGAAGTGGAGAGAACTAAGATTTTTTTTTTTTTTTTTAAGTGAAGAAATCCTTGGATGCCTGGCTGGCTTAGTTGGTAGAACATCCGAGTCTCTGGGTTGTGAGTTCGAGCTCCAGGTTGGGTGTAAAGATTACTTTAAAAAAAAAACCAGCTTAAAAAAAGTGAAGAACCCTTCAAGAGCCACCAGTCTCCATTTAGAGAGCCAACATAAGAATAATGGATATACCAGAAGGAGAAGAGAAGGAGAAGGGACAGAATGCTTATCAAAAAGTTTTTGGTTGAGAACTTCCCAAAGCTGGAGAAAGAAGTGGGCAAACAATTATGTGAAGCTAATCTTCAGGACACATTATAATGAAACTGTCAAAAGTCTGTGATAAAGTAAGAATCTTAAAGGCAGCCAGAAAAAAAGAAAGTAACCTACAAAGGAGCCCCCATTAGACAGACAATCAGCAGATTTCTCAACAGAAACTCTGCAGATCAGGAGAGACTGGAATAACATTTTAATAGTATGTCATTCATGAAAAATAAAAATTGCCAGTCCAGAATACTGTATCCAGAGAGCTCTCTTTGAGATGTGAAGGAGAAATACAGACTTTCCTAGACAAATAAAAGCTGAAGGAGTTCTCTAGCGCTAGACCTGCCTTACAAGAAATGTTGAAACAAGTTTTTTCTAAAGTTTATTTATTGATTGGGAGAGAGAGAGAGAGAGAAGCAGAGGAAGAGAGAAAGGGAGAGAGAGAATCCCAAGCAGGCTCCGCACTGTCAGCATAAGCCCAACATGGAGCTCGATTCCACATACCGGGAGATCATGACCTGAGATGAAACCAAGAGTCAGATAATAATAATCAACTCAGCCACCCAGGTACCCTCAAAGGAAATTTTATACTAAAATGAAAAGATGAAGGTATAGAGAATTCTGAGTAAGCTGATGGGCAGACTCAGAAACTAAAACTTTATTTAAATTGTTTAATGTTTATTTTTGAGAGAGAGAGGTGGAAAGAGAGGGAGACACAGAATTTGAAGCAGGTTCCAGGCTCCAGGCTGTCAACACAGAGCCTGACACAGAGCTTGAACTCATGAACCATGAGATAATTACCTGAGTCGAAGTCATAAGCTTATCTGACTGAGCCAACCACATTCCATCTGAATCTCTATTTTAGAATAGAGTATTAATCCCTTCATGGTAGCTGCATAATGGTTAAAGTTATTAAAAATAACTATAGCTACTATAACTTGGTAACCAACCCACAACATAAAAAGAGAATTTGTAACTGCAAAAATTTAAAAGGAGAAAAGGAAAATGATGGGAGCTGTGTAGGCAAATGAAGATAAGTTGCTATCAGTGGAAAAAGCACCATTCTGGGCACCCTCCCACACTGTTGGTGGGAATGTAAACTGGTGCAGCCCCTCTGGAAAACAGTGTGAGGTTCCTCAAAAAATTAACAATAGAACTCCCCTATGACCCAGCAGTAGCACTGCTAGGAATTTACCCAAGGGATACAGGAGTGCTGATGCATAGGGGCACATGTACCCCAATGTTCATAGCAGCACTCTCAACAATAGCCAAAACATGGAAAGAGCCTAAGTGTCCATCAACGGACGAATGGATCAAGAAGATGTGGTTTATCTATACCATGGAATACTACATGGCAATGAGAAACAATGAAATCTGGCCATGTGTAGCAACATGGATGGACCTCGAGGGTGTTATGCTGAGCGAAATAAGTCAGGCAGAGAAGGACAGCTACCATATGTTTGCACATATAGGAGGATTAGGAGGAACTTAACGGACGACCAAGGGGGAGAAGAAGGGGGGAAATAGTGGGGGAGAGGGAGAGACACAAACCATGAAAGACTCTTGAATACTGAGAACAAACTGAGGACTGATGGGTGTGGGGGGGGGAAGGGGGTAGATGGGCATGGAGGGGGGCACTTGTGGGGATGAGCACTGGGTGTTATATGGAAACCAACTTGACAATAAACTATTTGTAAAAATAAATAAATAAATAAAATTAAAAAAAAGAAAAAGCACCATTTTATTTATGAGTCAGTTTATACAAACCTCATGGTAAACCAAAACATCTAGAGCAGAGACAACATTAAAAAAGGGGCAACTGAGGAAATCTTCATGGAAAACCACCAACTTACAAAGGTAGACAGAGAAAAGGAAAAAGAAATAATAGAGATACAAAAGAACCAGAAATAAAAGATAAAATGGCAATAGTAAGTTCTTATGTATCAATAATCATCTAAATATAAACGGGTTAAGTAACAGTTAAAAGGTACAGAGTGCCTGGATAAATTAGTAACACAGACCCAAGTATATGTGGACTTCAGAAGACTCATTTCAGAAAGCTCTAAGGACACACATAGGTTCAAAGTGAAGGAGTGGATGATGATATCCCAAACAAATGGTAACAAAAAGAAAGTAGGTGTAGCCTATATCAGACAAGATAGACTTCACATTGAAATTAATAACAAAATGCAAAAAAGTCACTATATACTAATAACTGGGTCAATTCATTAAGAAGATATAACAGCCAAGGGTGCCTGTGTGGCTCAGTCGGTTGAGTAGCTGACTTTAGGTCAGGTCATGGTGTCACGGTTTGTGAGTTCAAGCCCGGTGTCGGGCTCTGTGCCAATAGCTCAGAGCTTGGAACCTGCTTCAGATTCTGTATCTCCCTCTCTCTCTCTGCCCTTCCCCTGCTTGCACTCTGTCTTCCTCTCTCTCAAAAATAAACATCAAAACATTTTAAAAAGAGAAGATATAACAGCCATAATTGTATATGCTCCCAACACCTAAATATTGAAATATATTAAACAAATACACATGGATCTTACAGGAGAAATAGACAACAATCCAGTAATAGCAGGGGACTTAAATACACCACTATCAGCAATGGGTAGTAAGTCAGTACCATCCAGACAGTAAGTCAACAAGGAAACATTGGATTTAAATCACACTTTAGAACAAACATTTACAGAACATTCCACCCAATGGCAGAGGAATACACATTCTTCCCACGTGCATATGGAACATTATCCAGGATAGATATGATAGAACAGATGATATCATATGATAGCAACTTTAAGAAGATTGAAATCCTATCAAACAACTTCTCTAATCATGATGGTATGAAAGAAATGAGCAAGAGGAAAGTGATAGACCTAAAACTATGTGGAAAATAAACAGCACAATTCTAAATAACGGAGGCTGGACCTGTGGTTCCTGGACCTATTTTGAAGGCATAAGCAGAATTATAGTTGTTTTAGTTGCCTTTTTAACTTAGCTCACATTGTGTTTTGTTCCTTCCTTACTTCTGTTTTATGCATCTCTTAACCTCATATATGATCATTCATGAACTTTGCTGTTTTTACCCTTCCTCCCTGTTTACCTACTGATTATAGAAACATAAGGGGGATTGGACAGAAACATCTGTCTTGAAATTATCTGACATACCTAATCATTCCAAGTCCTGAGTGGTGCTTCAATTTCTGGAAGAAATCATAGTTCCAGAATGTTTCAAGGCCCATCCTCTTAAAGTGTTCACAAATACTTCACCCTCCTCTCATGTATTCACCTCCTTCTTCAAACATATATAAGCTGTCCCTGGGCTCAACAGGGCAAGGCAGCTTTGGGAATGATGCCCAGCTTTCTCGTGGGGCTTCCCTTCTGATTATGAAACTATCTCTGCCTCAAAACCAGTGTCTCAGACATTGGCTTACTGTGCACTGGATGCTCCACGAGTCTGAGTTTGGTAACACAACCAATAGGTCAAAGAGGAAATCAAAAGGGAACTAAGTATCTCAAACAAGTGAAAATGAAAACACAGCATATTAAATGTAGGTTGTAGCAAAAGCAGTTCTGAGAGGATGTTTATAGCAATAAATACATATGTAAAGAAATTAGAAAGATCTCAAATAAAGATTCTAATGTTAAACCTCAAAAAACTAGAAAAAGAGGATCAAACTAAACCCAAAGGTAACAAAAGGAAGGACATAATAAAAATCAGAGTAGAAGTAAATGAAATAGAGACCAGAAAAACAATACAAAGGATCAGTGTAACAAAAACCTGGTTCTCGAAAAAGATAAACAAAAATTGGCAAATCTTTAGCTAGTCTAAGAAAAAAACCAAACTAAAATAAATTAAATCAGAAATAAAAGAGAGCTATTACGACTGATAGTACAGACATACATAGATTCATAAGGGACTATGAACACTTAGATACCAGGAAGTTACATAACTAGAGGAAATGAGTATTTTTCTAGAAACACATTGACCAAGACTGAATTAGGAAGAAGTGGAAAATCTGAATAGACCATTCTCATGGTTCTGGAGTCACTACTGGAGGCCAAGGGGCATTAAGTCTGGTTTGTGGGGGGGAGACTGAGACAGCAGAGAGCCTAGGGTTGGGGAACGAGTTGGGGCCTTATAGGACCAAAATTGCAACTGGCATATAGGAGTTCTCTGCCCAGGGATAACCAGATTGGCCGTGGCCTGGCTCAGTTCCAGAGCTCCTTCCACTCACATCTGGATTGATCTCTGAGCACTGGGCTTCACAGGCTGGTGGAACAGGTGCAATGAGATCCCTGAAGAATGGTGTCCCCTCACACGGCCTCTACCCTTGCCACTATAGCTCTCCCTATAGTGCTGCCTACTTGTCCCTATCCCCGGAGTCCAGTTGGCAGAGGACAGCGCCCTGGGGCCATCTCCCTGCAGAGAAGGCGCTATTGTTTCAACTACCAACTGCACTGAATGGGACAACTGCCAACTCTGCCCTTCACACCAGTGTGAGAAACCCCAGCCCTCAGGACACTTACCCAGCCCCTGCCCCTTCGAGCATCCTGCCCAGCCACTGTGGGGGTTTTCTGAATGATGAAGTGCACTCCAAAGTCCCTGCTGTTGAGGAGAACTTGCTAGATGACAAACCGTGCACAAGCCATGGGATGCTCGGAAGCTGTCCTTATCCCTTCCCAACCTTAGTCCTGTGAAGTCTCTGGAATTGCCATCCTTCCATCTCCTGACCAGCCTGCTAGTATGACTGTTCTCCCACCTGCCGTGAACACAGGAGGCTCCCTACCTGACCTCACCACGTGCACTTTCCCCTGTCACTACCCATCCTCCTGGACCCTGAGGAGACAAGCTATGTCAGCCTGAGTGGGAACAACAGTACTTCCAATCTGACCCACATCATGATCCACCTGTGCATGGAGCAGGGCAGTGCTTGGGCCTGGGCTCTGGCTATGACGAGCCAGGACTTTACCCAGCTGTCCATTCTGCAGTAATCCCGGAGCAGTCTTAACCCCTAGGCTTCACTGTGCAGACCCCAGGCCCAGCTCCAGGGCTCCTACAGCAACCTTTCACTTGGTGCCTCCTCCCTGGGGCAGCCTCACTCAGTGTCCCAGCTCTCTTCCTATTATTCCTCCTCCTCTGCTTCATTTCCTGTGCTGGGTGCCCCTTACCCAGCTTCTATCCTTTGGGATGTCCCCCTGCCATCACTGTGTGCCTCTCAGCCCCCCGAGTTTGTCTGGGGGCCCAGCTGATGCCAGAAAGTCCCAAAGCAGCTGCCCAGTTTCGGCCAACAATGTCACCCACCTGTTTTCCATCACTCAGAGTGTTCCCCTGGATACCAGCAAACTGCCAATGACCAGCAGCTGCTTCCATGCTCATATACCCAAGTTTGGTTCTGCTCACCCAGCCACTGACCCCAACACCTCTACAGCAGCGAGGGCTGTCTTCTCAGGCCTTCTGAATGCAGCCCTCAGGTGGGCTGCCACCACACTCTGGGACACTGTCCCCACCCAGCTGCAGTGGGCAGGGGCAACAATCTTACCACCAGCCAATGAGTGACTTCTGCCTGGGGGTCCTGTCCCCGTACACAGCATGCTCTTTGATGACTGCAGCTCGGACTTGTTCTCTTCCTGGCACATGCTCTGTCCCAGTAGCTGGAGCAGTTCGGCTGGAGCAGTTCGGCAAGGAAAACCAATCAACCCGCCTGGCACTGGATCCCACAGCTTTCCTGAAGGGCCTGGATGTTTAGGGAGTGAGGGTCCAGTGAGTGGCCTCCAGGATCCCCATGCCCTCAATCACCAGAACTCCATCCACCATTTCCACCATGACTCAGGACCAATATCCTCATCCCAGGAGACTCCTCTCCAGGTTTCTTTAAAGAGATTGTGGCCACCCTGGCCGGAGTGGCTGGCACTGAGGTTCATCAGCTGGGCTGGGACTGGGGTTGGGGCTGGAGGAGGAGCTGCACATGGAACCACTGGGCGATCCCTGTGTTCTGCTACCCTATCCTACTGTGCAAGAGTCATTTCTCAGAGAGGCTGCAGTGAGCATCCTCATCAGCATCTCTCTTCTTGGCCTGCACCCATCATTGTTCATGTCCTCCCTTCTCCCTGGCAAGTGGAAGTTCCACTAAGCCCAGATCCCCTTTATAACATGAAGGAGGGATCCCAAGAAGGAGAAAAGAGAAGGGGTTTGTCCACAGGGCCCCTGCATTCTGCACAAGAAGTGGGCCTAAAGCACTTGTACCTCAAGAGACAGAGTCAGTAATAAAAAATCTCCCAACAGACAACCTCACAGTCAGGGGTGCCTAGGTGGCTCAGTCAGTTAAGCATCCAATTTTGGCTCCTGGTTGCTTAGTTTGAGTCCTGCATCAGGTTTGCTGCTGTCAGTGAACAGTCTGCTTTGGATCTTCTGTTCCCCTCCGTCTCTGTCCCTCCCCTCCTCCCCTGCTCACCTGCACTCGGGCTCTCTCTCTCTCAAAAATACATAAACATTAAAAAAAAAAAAAAGAAAGAGGAGAGACAGGTAAACATGATGGAGAAGTAAGAGGACCCAAAGTTCCCTCATTCCTCAAACACATCAGTATTGAGGCCAGAAGACTTGGAATCCAGGAATCAGAGCTAGAGAGTGACAGAGACATCTCCAGAGCCCCACGGGGACAACTTGATAGGCCATAGGTGTGTGATCGCAAACTGGGAGAGATAAAATGGGTGGCGTAGGCACAGAGGAGAGGGATCCTCTTTTATGGAGAGACAAAGGAAGAGAAAGAGGCTGTGGAAGAATAGGGTTGTGTTTGGACAAGAGAAAAACCATGGAATGGGGAACAGAAAAAATGGACAAAAAAACAACTTATTATAACTGTGGGGGCTTTTTTTTTTTTTTTGCTCTGTTCAAGCACCTGAGGAGAAGGGGAGCTAGCCTCAGGCTCTGTAGCTAGCTTCCAGATGCAGAGAGAGTAATCCTCTCTCTTGAGTGCTCCACAGCACTCAAGACAAATAGTCATTCCAAATACAAAACACCTGCACACACCCCCCCCCCACTCCCGCCAGCCAGAGACCTGGTGGATTGGTGTTTTCCTGGGACCAGGGTGCGGGTGTGAGTGGGGAGTGGGATCCTTTAAGACAGCGGGCTTTGAATCCCTGCCAGGCATCTGGGAGGCGCAGGAGACTGTGGGGACAAAACAGCCCCTGTGGCACTGTGAAAACACCTGAACAGAGTGGTTTGGGACACTCTGTCCAGGGTGGAGAGAGTGTGTTTTGCCATTTTTCTCCCCATCACCAACAAACATGGGTTTCAGAGAACTGACAATGGGCCCACAACGGAGGCAGGACCTACACCAAACCGCGCCCTTCTGTGCCTGGTAACTGCATATCCACCGAAGCAAGATTGACACTGACGGAACCAGACAGTCCCTCCTCCAGACCAGTGCAGCCACTCGTTCCAAAGCACAGTCAGATATCCGTCCAGTGGTTTTGCATTCTCTGCTTTGATTCTTATTTTATGACATAAATGTATATGTATGTGTGTATGTGTGTATATATGTGTATGTATGTATATATTTATGTGTATTATGTATATATATATATATTTTTCTTTCTTTTATTTCTTCCCTTCCCTAGGCCAGCTATTCTGGTTGTTGATTTGTTTAAGCAGACACTTTTATTTTTTTTTTATTTATTTATTTTTAATATTTTTATTTATTTCTACGAGAGAGAGAGACAGCGTGAGCAGGGGAGGGTCAGAGAGAGAGGGAGTCACAGACTGAAACAGGCTCCAGGCTCTGAGCTGGCAGTCAGCACAGAGCCCGACGCGGGGCTCGAACCCACGAACCGCGAGATCATGACCTAAGCGAAAGTTGGACGCTTAACCGACTAAGCCACCCAGGTGCCCCTAAGCAGACACTTTTAATCCTCTCTCTCTCTCTCTCTCTGTGTGTGTGTCTCTGGACTAAGCCACATAGTTTCTCTGATTATCTGCCTGGTCAACTTTTTATTCTTCTTTTCCTTTCACCGGTCTTGTCATTTCTCTCTTTGTATGGGATAAGGCCTCTTCCACCACCACCCCCCCTTTTAAAAAATTTCCAGGGATACTTCAACAAACAAATCAAAGCACACCTGGTGGAAAGTCCAAATTACCACTATGAGCAGGGAGATAAAGCAACCAGAGTCACAGCAACATGTTGAGAGCATGAAACACACTCCAAAAACACCTCCTGAAGGGCCAGGCCTCAGAAAGTATATGACTCCTTTTTAATATAGTAGTGCTCACAGGTGCAGGACTCATAACAAGCTACTAAAACACATAAGCTAACAAGCTACTAAAACACATAAGCTATTAGAACACATAGCCAATATGATGAAACAGAAGAATTCTCAAAAATAATTCCAGGAAGAAATGACAGCTAGAGAATTGCTCAAAACAGATATAAACAATATAACTGAGCAAGAAGTTAGAATATTCTTCATAAGATTAATAGCAGCTTGAAAAAAAGCATACAGGACAGAAGAGAATCTATTACTGCAGAGGTCAAGGAACTAAAAAATAGTCACGATGAGTTAAGGAATGCTGTAAATGAGGTGCAAAATAAACTAGAGGTGGTGACAGCGAGGATTGAAGAGGCAGATGAGAAATTAAGTGAAATAGAAGATAAATTATGCAAAAATATGAAGCTGAAAGAGATTAAGAAATTCTGGACTACTTGGGGAGAATTAGAGAACCAAGTGATTCAATGAAACACAATAATATCCATATCATAGGAGTTCTGGAAGAAGAAGAAGAGAAAAGGGTAGAAGATTTACTTGAACAAATTATAGCTGAGAATTTACCTAATCTGGAGAAGGAAATGGAGATCCCAATCCAGGAGGTACAGAGCACTCCCTTCAGATCAAACAGAAATAGATCTGCCCCACAACATATCATAGTGAAACTGGTAAAATACAAAGGTAAAGACAAATGAGCCTTAGCCTACAAGGGAAGACACATAAGGGTAGTAGCAGACTTGTCCACTGAAGCTTGGCTGGCCAGAGGGAGTGGAAGGGAATATTCAGTGTGCTGACTGAATATTCAGACAGCAAGGCTGTCATTCAGAATAGAAGGAGAAAGATAAAGCCTTTCCTAGACAAACAAAAACTGAAGGAGTTCATGACCACTAAACCAGCCATGCAAGAGATCCTAAGGCGGACTCTGTGGATGGAACACTGCAGCAAAGACTTACAAAGGACTAGAGACATCACCACAAGCATGGAACACAATGGCACCAAATCCATATCTTTCAGTAATAGCTCTGAATGTAAATGGATGAAATGCTCCAATCAAAAGACATAGGGTATCAGAATGGATAAAAACAAACAAACAAACAAGATCCATCTATTTACTGTCTACAAGAAATGTATTTTAGAACTAAGGATACCTTCAGATTGAAAGTGAGGGGATGGAGAACCATCTATCATGCTACTGACAGTCAAAAGAAAGCTGGAGTAGCTATACTTATAGAAGACAAACTAGATTAAAAAATTAAAAAAAAATTTTAAATGTTTTATTTATTTCTGAGAGAGAGAGAGAGAGAGAGAGAGAGAAAGCAGGGGAGGGTCAGAGAGAGAGGGATACACAGAATCCGAAGCAGGCTCCAGTCTCTGAGCTGTCAGCACAGAGCCCGATGTGGGGCTCGAACCCACAAACTGTGAGATTATGACCTGAGCCAAAGTCGGACGCTTAACCGACTGAGCCACCCAGGTGCCCCGAAGACAAACTAGATTTTAAACTAAAGGCTGAAACAAGAGATAAAGAAGGACATTATATCATAATTATGGAGTCTATCTATCAAGAAGAGCTAATAATTATAAATGTTTATGCACCAAATTTATAACACCCAAATATGTAAAACAATTAATCACAAACGTAAGCAGTCTTATTGGTAAGAATGTGGTAATTGCAGAGGATTTTATTTTATTTTATTTATTTATCTTAAGGTTTATTGTCAAGTTGGTTTCCATATAACACCCAGTGCTCATCCCAACAAGTGCCCTTCCTCATGCCTATCACCACCTTCTCCTCTCCCCCATCTCCATCAGTGTCCAGTTTGTTCTCAGCATTCAAGAATCTCTCATGGTTTGCCTCCCTCCCTCTCCCCAACTATTTTTCCCCCACTTCTTCTCCCTCATGGTCCTCCATTAAGTTCCTCCTAATCCACCTATACGTGCAAACCTATGGTATCGGTCCTTCTCTGCCTGACTTATTTCACTCAGCATAACACCCTCCATCCATGTTGCTACACATGGCCAGATTTCATTCTTTCTCATTGCCATGTAGTATTCCATTGTATAGATAAACCACATCTTCTTGATCCATTCGTCCGTTGATGGACACTTAGGCTCTTTCCATGTTTTAGCTATTGTGGAGAGTGCTGCTATGAGAATTGGGGTACACGTGCCCCTATGCATCAGCACTCCTGTGTCCCTTGGGTAAATTCCTAGCAGTGCTACTGCTGGGTCATAGGGGAGTTCTAGTGTTAATTTTTTGAGGAACCTCCATACTGTGTTTTCCAGAGGGGTTGCACCAGTTTACATTCCCACCAACAGTGTAGGAGGGTGCCCATTTATCCACATCCTCGCCAGCATCTAGAGTCTCCTGATTTGTTCATTTTAGCCACTCTGACCGGTGTGAGGTGGTCTCAGTGTGGTTTTGATTTGTATTTCTATTTCCCTGATGAGGAGGGACGCTGAGCATTGTTTCATGTGTCTGTTGGCCATCTGGATGTCCTCTTTGGAGAAGTGTCTGCCCATGTCTTCTGCCCATTTCTTCACTGGATTATTTGTGTATCGGGTGTGGAGTTTGGTGAGTTACTTATAGATTTTGGATACTAGCCCTTTATCTGATATGTCATTTGCAGTTATCTTTTCCCATTCTCTCAGTTGCCTATTAGTTTTATTTACTGTTTCCTTTGCCGTGCAGAAGCTTTTTATCTTGATAAGGTCCCAGTAGTTCATTTTTGCTCTCGATACCCTTGCCTTTGTGGATGTGTCAAGCAGGAAATTGCTGTGGCTGAGGTCAAGGAGGTTTTTTTCCTGCTTTCTCCTCTAGGGTTTTAATGGTTTCCTGTGTCACGTTCAGGTCCTTCATCCATTTTGAGTTTAATTTTGTGTATGGTGTGAGAAAGTGATCTAGTTTCATTCTTCTGCATGTGGTTGTCTAGTTCTCCCAGCACCATCTGTTAAAGAGGCTGTCTTTTTTGCACTGGATACTCTTTCCCGCTTTGTCAAAGATTAGTTGGCTATACATTTGTGGGTCCAATTCTGAGTTCTGTATTCTATTCCATTGGTCTATGTGTCTGTTTTTGTGCCAATACCATACTGTCTTGATGATGACAGCTTTGTAGTAGTGGTTAAAGTCTGGGATGGTGATGCCTCCCGTTTTGGTTTTCTTCTTCAATATTTCTTTGGCTCTTCGGGGACTTTTGTGGTTCCATACAAATTTTAGCATAGTTTGTTCTAGTTTTGAGAAGTATGCTGGTGCAATTTTGATTGGGATTGCATTGAACATGTACATTGCTTTGGGTAGTAATGACATTTTAACTATATTTTTTCTTGTGACCCATGAGTATGGAATGTTTTTCCAATTCTTTGTGTCTTCTTCAATTTCCTTCATAAGTTTTCTATAGTTTTCATCATACAGATCTCTTATATCTTTGGTTAAGTTTATCCCTAGGTACCTTACGTTTTTTTGTGCAATTGTGAATGGGATCAGTTTCTTTATTTCCCTTTCTGTTGCTTCATTATTGGTGTATAGAAATGCAACTATTTCTGTATGTTGATTTTGTACCCTGCAACTTTGCTGAATTCTTGGATCAGTTCTAGTAGGCTTCTGGTGGAATCTATTGGGTTTTCTATCATGTTGTCTGGAAAAATTGAAAGTTTGACTTCTTCTTTACCAATTCTGAATTGGAGGGGATTTTAATATTTCACTTAAACCAATGGACAGACCATCTAGAGAGAAAATCAATAAAGAAACAATGGCCCTGTTGATACACTGGACCAGACGGACTTGACAGATATATTCAGAACTATTCTTCCTAAAGGAGCAGAATAGACATTCTTCTCAAGTCCACATGGAACATTCTCCAAGATAGATCATATCCTGGGTCACAAAACAGCCCTCAATAAATACAAAAGGATTGAGATCATACCATGCACTCTTTCAGATCACAATGCTATGAAACTTGAGTCAACCATAGGAAAAAGTGCAGAAAACCTCCAAATGCATGGAGGTTAAAGAACATCCTACTAAAGCATGAATGGGTCAAGCAGGCAATTAAAGAAGAAATTAAAAAATGAAAATGAAAACAAAACAATTCAAACCCTTTGCGATGCAGCACAGGCAGTCCTAAGAGGAAAATACGTTGCAATCCAGGCCTATCTCAGGAAACAAGAAAAATCTGAAATACAAACTCTAACAGCACACCTAATGGCACTAGAAGCAGAACAACAAAGAAACCCCAGGGGTCAGCAGAAGAAGAGAAATAATAAAGATAAGAGCAGAAATAAACAATATATAATCCACAAAAAAACCCAGTGGAACAGATGAATGAAATGAAGAGTTGGGTTTTTGAGAAGGAAATTGAAGAAGATATAAAAAACAGGAAAAATTCCATGCTCATGGATTGGAAGAACAAATATTGTTAAAATGTCAAACTACCAAAAGCAATCTACATATTCAGTGCAATCCCTATCAAAATAACAGCAACATTCTTCACAGAGCTAGAACAAACAATCCTAAAATTGTTTTTAAAAGACCCTAAATAGCCAAAGCAATACTGAAAAAGAAGAACAAAGCTGGAGGCCTCACAATTCTGGAATTCAAGATGTGTTACAAAGCTGTAATTATCAGGACAGCATAGTACTGGCACAAAAACAGATAGAAACTTAGATCAATGGAACAGAATAGAGAACCCAGAAATGGACCCACAAACATATGGCCAAGTAAAATTTGACAAAACAGGAAAGGATATCCAGTGGAATAAAGACAGTCTCTTCAGAAAATGGTGCTGGGAAAACTGGACAGTGACATGCAGAAAAATTAATCTGGACCGCTTTTTTTTTTTCCCCCACTGAATTTATTTATTTATTTATTTATTTATTTATTTATTTATTTATTATTTATTTATTTATTACAAATAGTTTATTGTCAAGTTGGCTTCCACATAACACCCAGTGCTCATTCCCAAAGGGCCCTCCTCCATTCCCATCTCCCCCCTTCCCCCCCACACCCATCAGTCCTCAGTTTGTTCTCAGTATTCAAGAGTCTTTCATGGTTTGCCTCTCTCCCTCTCCCCCACTCTTTCCCCCCTTCTTCTCCCCCTTGGTCCTGTTAAGTTCCTCCTAATCCTCCTGTACATGCAATCATATGGTATTTGTTCTTCTCTACCTGACTTATTTCGCTCAGCATAACACCCTCAAGGTCCATCCATGTTGCTACACATGGCCAGATTTCATTCTTTCTCATTGCCATGTAGTATTCCATCGTATAGACAAACAACATCTTCTTGATCCATTCGTCTGTTGATGGACACTTAGGCTCTTTCCATGTTTTGGCTAGTGTTGAGAGTGCTGCTATGAACATTGGGGTACATGTGCCCCTATGCATCAGCACTCCTGTGTCCCTTGGGTAAATTCCTAGCAGTGTTACTGCTGGGTCATCGGGGAGTTCTATTGTTAACTTTTTGAAACTTCCACACTGTTTTCCAGAGGGGCTGCACCAGTTTACATTCCCACCAACAGTGTAGGAGGGTGCCCGTTTCTCCACATCCTCGCCAGCATCTAGAGTTCTCTGATTTGCTCATTTTAGCCACTATGACTGGCGTGAGGTGGTATCTCAGTGTGGTTTTGATTTGTATTTCCCTGATGAGGAGGGACGCTGAGCATCGTTTCATGTATCTGTTGGCCATCTGGATGTCCTCTTTGCAGAAGTGTCTGTTCATGTCTTCTGCCCATTTCTTCACTGGGTTGTTTGTTTTTCGGGTGTGAAGTTTGGTGAGTTCCTTATAGGTTTTGGATATTAACCCTTTATCTGATATGTCATTTGCAACTATCTTTTCCCATTCCATCGGTTGTCTGTTAGTTTTATGGATTGTTTCCTTTGCGGTGCAGAAGCTTTTAATCTTGATGAGGTCCCAACAGTTTATTTTTGCTCTTGACTCTTTTGCTTTTGGGGATGTGTCAGGTAAGAAATTGCTGCGGTGGAGGTCAAGGAGGTTGTTTCCTGCTTTCTCCTCTAGGGTTTTGATGGTTTCCTGTGTCACGTTCAGGTTCTTTATCCATTTTGAGTTTAATTTTGTGTATGGTGTGAGAAAATGATCTAGTTTCATTTTTCTGCATGTTGCTGTCAAGTTCTCCCAGCACTATCTGTTAAAGAAGCTGTCTTTTTTCCATTGGATACTCTTTCCTGCTTTGTCAAAGATTAGTTGGCTGTACACTTTTGGGTCCACTTCTGAGTTCTCAATTCTGTTCCATTGGTCAATGTGTCGGAGGAGGGAAGGCGAATGATAGAAAATAAAAATACATTAAAAAAGTCAAAAAGAAGGACAGAAAAGGAAGAATGAAGAAAACCGATAGACAAAGATCGGTTTAAAACATATAACCAGATTTCCCAGCTACAATTAAATAGCGGGGTGTATATAGTGCTTGTTGAAGAGCTAGAGAAAGAGAGAGACGATAGAGTGGAGATGAGGCAAAATTGGAGGTAGAATGAACAGGCAGAAGGGATAAGAAGCTTTTTTCAAAGAGCTAAAGGGTGGAATATGGTTGGAGAGGTGAAAGAAAGAAGGTGGTGTTATCTAGAGAAACTATCTAGTCTGATTACTCCTGAGAGGCTTTGTTATACCGCCATTAACAGTTCCGCTGGTCGCTGCTTCCCTGTTGCCGGGGGTTGAGTGGAGGGTGGGGGAAGTGCCGCAGCCTCAGATCCGCAGGGGTCAAGCAGCAACACAACCCGAGTGCGTCTGGGGAACGTAGCAACTTCAGGTCCACAGAGTCCATGTGGCCTCACCCCGCTGCAACCGCTTTACCGGCCACCGCGCTTCAGCAGGAAACTTTCACTCACGCAGCCACCGCTGGACCCCACGCCAGCGCCTGCGCCACTTCACCGGGTCGCCGCCACCGCGGCCCTAGTGGGCGGATGTCGCGCGCGCCACCGCCGCTTCACCCGGCGCCGGGACCTCCTCCGCAGGCGTTGCTGCCGGTTCTCCGCGCCGCTGCCACGGATGGTGCCGGGCGCACAGCAGTGCAGTGTTTCCCGCCGCCTTCTGGGACAAGGGCACCTAGTTTAAAGTCAGCACCCCAGCCAGAGCTAAAAAACAGTCTTTCCAGGCCGAGGTTTGTTTGTTTGT